>NC_137981.1:4155765-4173265 GCF_963924665.1 Micromys minutus | reverse complement strand
GAGCCACATCTGGGCAGGGCCAACTCACCACAATATGGAGGGCTCCGGATTAGCCTGTAGGGTTGTAAGTGTGGCAAATGTTTGCTCTTTACAGTCTGCATGGTCAAGTGTGCCCTCCATCTTCTCTCTAACAGCCAAACATGTCTCTAGACACAAGCAAATGTCTCGGCAGAGCCCACTTTCCTCAGTCTCCAAGAAAAATGCAGATTTTGGAAGGAACTACTCAAGCAGGGCTGATACTGAACACAAGGTCGGGGCAGATGTCAGAAAGAAAAACCTCACACCCTGCAGAAGCCCTTCAGAGAAGGATCCGACTCCACTGTGGACTGACTTCCCTGAGGAAGGCTTTTCCAGTTGAGAGCTGAGCCACGTCTACTTGGGTAGAGGCTGGGGAGGAAGTGGAGGCAGAGGAGCAATGTTCCAGGTACAGGAACGAAAGCAGGAAGATGGGTACAACTGGGATGCCTTGAGGCCAGGTTAAAATTCTGTCCTTTCTGCCTGAAGCCTCTGGAAACCACTAGAAAAGTTAGCCCAGACTGTCAAGATAAGGTTCTGACAAAGACTCCTGAGCCCTCAGGGTGGAGGAGGCTTGTCGGTGTGCTCATAGCACTGTCTGCACTGGGACTAGGAAGATGGAAAGTTCTGGAACAGACAGAATGGGAAACTGAGATAGCGGGAAGTGGGACGTACAGCTGCTGCCGCCAGTCTTGGAAACAGCACAGAACCTTCCAGAAGCCAGAAAGGGACACACACCACTTTTCTGGACCTAGACTCACAAAACCAAGGCAGTCTCTGGAGCCTCTGGCCACAGTCCGGCAGAGAGGTACTCAGGCTGCAGCTGTCGGGGGACAGCTTGTTTGTTGGCATTGGTGAGGCATGCTCCTTGCCCTCCAGAGAGCCCCCGGCCTGAGGGATGGGCATCTAGGTGCCACACATCTGCCTCCAGAGCAGGGGCTTCAAACAAAGACTGTTGGAACGGCCAAACGTGACATAGCAGAAGAAAGACACTAGAGGGCGACAAGGTACTGTGTTTTAAATAGTCTGTTCCGCCAGACAGCACAAAGGGAGGGAGAAAAAAGTCAGCAAAGATTCACAGCTCCATCCTTTTTAACACTGGCAGTGGGGACAGTTTTATATATCGGTAATATTCTACACTCTGCAATGATGACCTTACGTCCACATCCCTCCTACCATGTTCATATTTTCCTTGTGTTTCCTGAGGCCATTCCCTCTGCTGCCACAATCAGTGGTGGCTCTGAGGGACACATCTCTCCGGTAGTTACATCACAACCACATAAATAATCTTAGCACCCACATGCAGATGCACCATCCTTATTTATTTTTTGAAAGGAAAATGGCTGGGCTTTTCTATGCAGAGAAAGATGAGTCATTCAAAAAGCAAGAAGGAAGCTAAAAAGATTCACCCTAAATGTCGCTGTGACCGTAGACAGCCGTTGCAAACGTAGGATCCAATGTCTGATATACGATCTTCCTCTTCCTACATATGTGAAATAGGATTCCATCTAATTACATGGTGAAAAAAAAAATGGAAAGGGCAGGGCATGGCAGCCCGAGGCAGGAGATTCTTAAATCCGAGCCCAGGTTAAGCAACACAGTGAGGTGCTGTCTCAGAAACAAGTAAACCAAAAACCCAAACAAACCAAGAACAACAGAGGTTTGTAGGTAGGCTAGTGACAGAGTCAGGAGGCCATGACTATAATAAATAGCATTAGATGCCATCGCTTTGAGTGATAAGTGCAGAGTTTAGGTCTCAGGGGACAGGACCACTTGCTGGGGAGGGGGACTAAGTAAGTGGTCATCCAAGACACATACTTGCCTCAGTTTGGGCAGACCAGGCCAGAGGTGGTAAGAGGTTGAGCAGGGAGCCTCCTCACATGAGCCCCTAGTTAAGAGGTACAATGAGAGAGAAACTACTTCTTGTTCTCTTTCCTAGCTTCTTTCTCATCTTCCTAGACAGTGGGTTTCTGAACAATAGGGATAATGGGAAAGAGGACTTTGCAGGATTCTGTACCAGAAAGACCCAGAATAGAATTTGGCATTCTTATCAATAAAAAAGTGCACATAGGAATTGTTTTTGGCTTTGAAAGTCAGGCAGTCTCTCTTGCCTTCAAAGCACAAAGCTGCCGAGGCAGTGGTCATGTGACTAAGGGAGGCTGTGCCCAGAACTTACACACTGATGCTAAACTTCAGTTCTGTATGATTCCTGTGGGTCTCGAACTTTCCACTTTTCTGTATTGTTTAAAGATGTGAACATCTCAGTTCACGTCATACAAAAGTTGATGGCGGGTGAGGTTTTTTCAAGATGAAAAAGAACAAGTGTGTTTGTATTCTCAGCACGGAATCCAACCCCTGAACCCAGCTCACAGGCAGCTTCTCCGTGGAGCTGAGACCCTTTGCTCCCTCACCCTGCATCACAGCGAAGCTTCACTGACTATCTGGAGCAATCCGCCTCCCCAGCTGGAGTACGGTGTGGGTGGTGCCTCTTTGGTTGCATCCTGTACACTGCTTGAGTCTACAGCAGTGGCTGGCATGCATGTGTATTTGAACAGCAAGCAAGTTGAGGTAAGATCCTTGGTCATTCCCTGGTCCACAGGCCTGTGGAATGTACATCCTGTCTCCAACCTCCCAGGTCCACCTTGCTCCTCAGTCACCTAATCTGCCAGCTCTCCTCCAGCTAGTGATCTGCCTTCAGTGTCACATAGGTCCTCTGCCCCTTCCGTATCACCTCCTTACCTCCCCGTCACCCTGTCCGGGCTGTGAGCCCTCCAGGGAAGGGACTACAGCACTGATCCCTAGTACCCTGTGTACAGCCATAGATCCCATCCTTAGAAACGACTCCTTCGCTGTTGAGAAAGCACACGTCCACACAGTCAGGCCACCCAGCTCACTCCTGTTGCCACATTCAGGGACTTCTGTTTGTGTGGAGACCCTGTCTACCGTCTCTAAGTTACCCCTCTCAGCAAGGGGATGTGTGTGACTCAGGAAACACATCCGGTCTCTAGAAGCAGCAAGTGCTACTCCAGGCTGGAGAAAGAGTAAGGGGCCAGCTTGTGGCTGTGACAAGGTTTCCGCTGCTGTGTGCAGTTAGGAAACCATGGAATCAGTCAAGGCCTTCCCTTCAACCCCTGTAAGAAAGAAATCAGAAAGAGTGCACAGTTTTATGGAAGGGTCTCAGAAAGCTGGTGTATCCAAGTGTGGGACTTGGGATCTTGGTAGCCTCTTACCTCCTCATCTGTCTGATAGACTGCTGTATGTAATGGCTTCCTCATAAGGTTGGGGTGAATGCAATAGTCACACTGTAAATAAAGTGCAGGTTGTGGGCCTCAGGCCCACTGGACATTTAGGCCCAATAGCTTTTATTTCTAAGTCTGGATGTTTAAGTCAGATCAGCTAGAACAGCAGTGCAAGGATCTCTTTAGACTGTGTTAGACTCTGGGTATGTTCCTCTTTACCACAGTTCCCACCACACCCTGCTGCCCTTACACAGCCTCCTCATCCACAGCCTGACCCCCCAAGGCCAGGAGTTCAGTGGCAGCCGCCTAATTTTTACACCCTTCCTTCCCTAGTGGTGGCCACTGCAAACCCTGTCATCTGGGACATTTTGACACATCCTTTTGTATAAAATCAAAGCCTTTTAACCACACAGGAGGTGCCACACACCAGCCCTTCCCAGGGCCTGAGTACACGCTCACTGGGGACTGATTGCTTTTCACAGACATGCAGGATGACACTCCCCAGAAGCACTGAGAATTCTTGCTTTTCCTCTGAACCACCTTTAATTATGAGCCCAGCTTTCGTTAAATAATGAAGAGCCTTCTAACTGAGCACCCGTGGTCCTCTGATTTTACATCAATGTCAAGGATATTTTCTCAGAGGTTCCAAAAGCCAATCTAAGTCTCCCCTGACCCTTCTCACTTTGGGATTAGATGAGGTGCTGGGATGTGCGCTGATGAAAGTCAGTGTGACCCCTACGTGTCTTCAGCTGTCAGAGTAAAGCCGCTACTCCAGGGATCTGCACTCGAGGCAATGGTCCAACTGTGGATCAATGTGAAACAGACTGCTCAAACACAGCACTCAGGCACAGAAGTAACTACTTCACATCCCACCCATAGTGACAGAATCCAGGCCAGGGTGGAAAGGGGGTGACACCATGTACACACCGGGTGGCACATCACCCCAGCTTAGCTTGAGAGCCCTCAAATGCATTCCAGAGACCTGGCATGCGGAGAAAGGTCTCTTACTGTATCAGAGTATCCATAGCAGACCAACAGGACAAAAAAAAAAAAAAAAAAAAAAAAAAAAATATCCAAAACCCTAAAACTCTCCGTGCCTCAGAATGTCCCCTCCCTTTCTTCCATGTCCTCATGAAGGGCACACAACTCTGAAGGAGGTACAGGAACTAGAGGACAACTTAAAGTGACCCTGGCACATGCTATCTGCAGGCAGGCTCTGCTCTTGTCCATGGGTGCATGAGTCCAGGAAGGACATCTCCATTCAGGCTGAGGACTCCGCAGTCCCGGAGACCAGGTCACTAAGCAGACTGTGAGGCACAGAGTAGGAGATAAGTCAGCCTGATTTGAACCTGGGAGAGAGGTAGAAAGAAGCTGTTTGTTCGCTCACGTTCCCTGTCTGTTGTCCCATCTACATGATGATATAAAGACGTCAGGAGGTTACTCAAACTGCTCCGAGCATGAACACTGTCCTATGCAGGTAACATGCATCAACACTGCATCCTTTTAACAGTGGCTTCTTCCGGGGCTAATGACACTTGCACAAAAGGTCCCTTTCATGCTTCCCTCAGATCCTCTCTTCATGCACTCCCATTTTCTTAATAGCAAAGGGGAAGGGAAGTCTCTAGAACATTTCCAGAACAGTCTCCAACTCCTGAGAGACCCTCTAAAACCAAAGGCAACCCCAGAACCATTCTTCCAGAGTAAAAAAAAAAAATGCAGGTGCAAGTCCTGGTCCTTCAAGCCATCATGGGGAAGTTATAAACACACGTGTTGGTACCCACCATGGAGCACCTAGCATCTAGATGGTACTCACTACTGAGCAGCAATGGCCTTCTTACCTTGTGTTGTTGTGGCTGTGACATGTCAGGCATCTACTATGATTTTGATGAAGCTTCTAGTTTTTCATTACCATGTCTGAGAGCTGAGACTTGATAGGAAAGATTTATTCAAAAGACAAACATAAGCTAGCATGAGCCTTGATTTTTTGGAGATCAGTCTGGCAGGGCAAAAGATAGCCATTACCAAACCCTCAAACTCAAGCTCCTAGCTTGGGGTTCCTTAAGGTCTCTAGAGAGAATTCAATGAAAGTATAGGCTTGGATGAGAAAGGATATGTTGTTTCCACTAATCTCCAACTAAGATACCATATTTCTTTGCAACTCAAACACTGGCAGCAAACTGCAGTGATGCTCACCGGATTGCTGCGACATCATGGGTGGCTGAGTCTAATGGTGACCAACCCTGTTGCTCAATCTTGCAACCTAAGTGTCCTCACTAGAAAGCAAAGGCAGTGTAGTGGTTTGAATTAGAATGCCCCATCCTTTCCCACTCCAATTCATATTATTTGAATATGTGGTCCACAATAGGTAGCGCTGTTTGAGTAGATTTGGGGAGGTGTGGCCTTGCTTGGAGGAAGTATGTCACTGGGGTGGGCTCTGAGAGCTCCCAATGCTCCCAATGTGATCTTGGCTTTGTTCTTGTGGTTCCAGATGTGAGCTCTCAGCATCCTGCTATGGCCTCCATACCTGCCTACTACCTCACCCTGCTCCTATGGCCTCTACCCCTGTGGAAATGTAAGCCCAAATAAAGTATCTCTTCTATAAGTTACCCTGGACATGGTATTTTATCACAGTAACAGTAGAGCTGATAAAAAAAGTATGTGTATGTGCACAGTATACTGCAATTTAAAAATATTATCATATTATCTGTAGATAGATGGCTTTCTTTATAATCATATGTTATTATATCACATCTAAAATTACTAATAAAGCTGAGGCCTATGGGTGGATATTTTCCAGATGGATAAACTGGGGGTTAGAATTAGGGTTGATGTCAGCTTGAGATTTATATACTCCTAGCACTAAGGAACATAATAATATGATTTTAAGGACAATATTATAGTACCACTGAGAAAAGTTTGAAAATGAACCTGGATCTGGATTTGTAGGGCAGCTGGCAGAGAGACCAGCTGAGCAGAGAGAGTCTGAACTGAATCGTCAATGATAAGCGGGTGTTTAAATGGTGAATGGGGAGGGTGACAGTTAGGCTGGGTCAGGCTATCATGGCCCTGCCATGGGGACTGTGCACAGACAACACAGAAAAGCATGTCATCGGACTAGAACCCAAAGCTGCTACGAACTGCCGTCAGGTAGGTCTGACTCCAGATGTCAGATTCTGCTAAGTAGCTACCCTCTGAGGGTACCTATGGGGGGCTCTGTTACAGGTGCCCTAAATTCTGCTGAGCACCGAGCTGACTACACCAAGTCTTCTTTTCTCTACTGCCTTGCAACTTTCCCACTAAAGTCAGGAGTATCTGTTCCATCACGTCAGTGGCTCTGAACTGCATCCCGGCTCCTTGGCAAACAAGGATAGTTGCAACTAGCAGAGGCTAGTTCTGAAGGGGCTGCTGTTCTGTGTGCTCCGTGACTGGGGAGGCAGAACACAAGGCCCATGTGTCAGAGCTCCAAGTGTGCATTCTGGACTTCCCCAGCCCCTCGGACCACTCTGGAGTCTGTTTTACTCATGACGTCCTTCATCTTCTGAGAGCTAATGGCCATGGGAGGTGTCCACATCCTGTACAGGAAGGCACATTGTTTGGCTTGACACGCAGGGAGGTGGCAGAGTTCAGAAGGCCACACTTCATGAAAACAGCGAGGCCTTGAGTCCTGACTAGAAGACTGGATTTCTTCCACTCTCTCTGGGATGCTGTCTCCCCTTACCTGGATCACTGTGACATTGAGCCAAAGGAACAATGTGGCCTGGCTTTACCTCACCTGAACATTCCTTCCATGTGCTGTTCCATCTCTCAGACCTAGGTCTGCACTGGACTCAGAGACCCAGTGCCCCATGCGTTGTGATGGGGTTCCCTGGGCTGCAGAGTCATATTTCTGACTGCTAGGATGATTTTACAAGCTATGAAAGAAAAACAGCTGTGTCACATAAAATAGAGGTCCAAAGACATCTTTGGCAACCAAAGGATGCGCTCTGCTTAACTGTCTAGCAGACTGTAAGCTGTCTTTTAAAACTATCTCAACAGATATGATAGAAAAGTTACATGTTTCCCCTCGGACAGCTTAGGTAGGCTTTCATTGAAATAAGTTAGGGTTAGGAAGTGTAGACAAGATTAGGAATGGGCAGTGGGCTCTAGGAAACGCTGTGCCTACATCTATTAAATAGTAGTCTTAACCATGCAGGAGAAGGAGCCAGCTCAGACGCTAGGCTGCTTCTAACAACTGGGTCCATATGCTCCCAGGAGCTCAGGCTTTGTGGCTGGTAACGGCTTCAAGTGGTCAGCCTCCTCTTTGAGAAGGCCCCTCTTTTCAGAAAAGCTTTTCCTGGTGCCAGCTAAGAAACATTGCTCTGGGCACTTGATAACAGCCGACAGCTCTCAGCTGGGCAGTGTCTCCTCCATGCAAGGAGAGACTGGACATGTGAGAGTCACGATTTGAGTCTCAATCCAAGACAATGCACTGGAATTAAAACACACACTCACATGCACACATGCACGCTGGCAGGCATGCACAGGAGATCTGCTCAGGATCAGTGCCAAAACCATAAGGCCCCTGGGTGTGCTGAGAGGTTAAAAAGCCAAGAATAAATGTAGAGTGGGCCTCCCAAGGTTCCCAAGCTGTATTCATGGCTCTTTCTATTTCTAAGCAGCAGGGGAAGTGGCTGTTTCTTAGGTCATGAGAAAGTGAGGGTCATGCCCATATCCTTGTGCAGTAGTTAAAGAATAGCATCCACAGAGGCCTGAGAATAATCCATGGGAAGAATGGAGAAATCTACCAACTCTGGGCTAGATTCCTCTGCAGAGGGAAGCCCGCAGTCTCAGCACCCCATGCTTCATGCTGTTTAGCCCCATGCTGTTTAGCAGGAAAGAGGAAGTGTATTGAGCTGGGAGGAAGGACACCGTTACCCTTTATTAATTTCCACACGGTTGTTCACAAGCACTGCCGTGCCCACATGAATAAGCCCAATGTCAGAACAGATTTATCTGGTGAGCAAAAGAAAGTAGAAGCTGTAGGAGGGATGCTAAGTTGGCCTTGAAGCTCAAACTCTGCCTACCTACCTGGAGACAGAGAGGATTAAGTAATTAGGTAATATTTATAACGTGTGAAAACGATTGACAGCCCCTGGCACCTGCCACCAAGCCCAGGCAGCAGTGGTACCTGGGAAGATCTTGACTCCAGCCCCCACCTGCCAGTCTAAGCACCTCTGTGCTGTTAGGTTGATCTCCTAGACAGTGAAGCAAGCCTTCATGACTGTTTTGAAATAAACAGTTACATTTGGGCGAATTTTGTCTACAGTAGAAACAGCCCTCTGGCTGCAGGCACTGTGAGTGATGTAGCCCCATTCTATAAATGCCTAGTTATGCATTTGCTGTATGAGAACCTAGCCTGAATAAATGGCAAATGCTCTGACTGGGCCAACTTTATAGCAAGGCTCTCTTTTTCCTGGCCATGTGGCATACTCCGTCCATCTACCCACCCACCTATCCATTCATTCATCCATCCATCCATCCATCCATCCATCCATCCATCCATCCATCTATCCATCCATTCACCCACACATTCATCTATCCATCCATCATCCATCCACCTGCCCACCCATCCTCATGTTCACTGAAGAGCTAGCCATGATGAAAGTGCCACCCACCCAAGAGATACAGAGTCTTACCACATCATGTGCTTGTAGGTAGTAAAAGAGAGAAATATTCTAAAACAAATGTTAAGCATGGCCATGGGGGTAAGTATGGGTATCCTCCCAAGCAGTCAGACCAAAACAGCCAAGAGACTTCTTTTGGAAAGGCACTTTAGGCAGAGCTATGAAGGTTGAGGAGGCATCAGTTTGGTGCAGAGGGAGGTCAAGTATCCTGAGCCAGAAGGTGCAGGCTTCTGGGGCTAGAGCACTTCAGTGAGTTGATGTCAAAGGAAGTGACATGCAATATAGGTCTGGGCAGGGGGCAGGACTCTCGGATCACAGTATCTACATTTCTCTTCCTGCTGCTGTGATGAGATACTCTGATAAATTTAAGGGAGACAGAGCTTGTTTTAGGTCACAGTTTAAGGTACCATTCATCACGGCTGGGAAGTCAAGGCACCAGGGGCCCGAAGAACCTAATCACTCTGCACCCATGGTCAGGAAACAGGGCAGTGGACGCATGTACTCAGCTTGCTTTCTTCTTTGTATTCAGCCTAAGCCTCAAATCCAGAGAATGGTCCTATCCACAGTTAAGAAGGGTCTTCCCAGGACAGTTGATGTAATAAAGTTGATGTATAAAAAAAAATAAAATTCTCTACAGGCATGCCTACAGGCCCATCTCCTAGCCGATTGTATATTCTGTCAAGTGGACACTAACCATCACACACAGTAACAGTAACTTTTCCAGAAAGGGTTCAACGGTTGCAAATAGCCCAGCTCTACACTTCTCTCAGGAAGCACAACCCCTTATTCTGAAATGGGAACTTCAGTGACCACGTCACAAATAACATTCTTACCCAGAAGTGTGCAGAACTCACTGCTCACCTATACACCAGAAGTGTGAGAATCCACACATAACCTTCCATATCTTAGACTTCATGTTATCTGTTCCACACACTGTCACATTTCAAAGGTCACAGGCAGATGGGGTATGGTGACTACACATAGAATAAATCTGTAGGCCTTAAGCCTGGGCCTCAGGTGCTGGACTCTCAAGCCTAACACTGCCTCAGGCTGTCCCATAGGCCCAGTGAGCAAGGAATGGCTGTGCCCCTGCTATGATGCTAGATACTGTGTGAAGCTCTACTAATGCACAAGCCCCTCTATTTAGAAGTCCCATTTAAAGTGGGCATGGTGGCTTCCTAGGGGTTAACCTGTGACCTGGACCTCAGTAGCTCATATAAGGAGCACCCTGGCAAACGGGAACCATGAAGCACATGATGGTGAAATCGTAGTCTGTGATGGTTGGTTTCAAAGACCAACCTGCTACAATTTAGAATCACTGAAGCAGAAAAAGTCAAGTGAAGAACTGTTTACAGCAAGCTGGCCCATGGACTTCCTTAAGTGATACAGAGTGCCCACCTGAAATGTGGACATTTGGGTGTTCCATGTATATATATGTTCCAAGGCCCCAGGTCAGCCATCCAGACGGCAGCAAATACAATCTTGCAGAGTTCTACAGGGGAAGGTCAATTGCAAAATCCCCAGGGTACAGAAAACATCATGGAACAGCAAATGCCCACTGCTTCCAGTAGTGGCCCATATACAAGCAAACAAGAAAAAGCAAGATAAGGAAGATTATTTGTCCTTGCTTCCTTAGCCTTTCTATGTGATGCTGAGTTAGGGATATGTCTGTACAGAACTATCTTGACTTGCTCTGCCGCCGCCACTGCTGCTGCCAATTTCTGTGCTGGTATTTGCACTGAGCTTCCAGTATACACTGAGGATCAGTGGGGCTCTAGAAGCCTCTAGGCCAACGGTTCTCAGCCTTCCTAATGCTGTGACCCTTTAGTATGGCTCCTCATGTTGTGGTGGCTCCAACCATAAAACTATTTTCATTGCTGCTTCATAAATGTGATTTTGCTACTATTATAAATCATGATGCAAATATGTGACATGTAACCTTTGTGGGTGATGTAAACCACAGTTTAAGAATGTCTCTGCTTTAGGCCTTTGGCACTAGATTGGAACTGTTGAATGTACAAGCAACTGCATGAAGTAAGCAACTGTGCCATCCTCTTGGGTATGGGACAACTGCTATTGAATTATTTTAATTATATTCTGTAAGCTGATTCATAAAATCCTTCTATCTATCTATCTATCTATCTATCTATCTATCTATCTATCTATCATCTATCTATCTATCTATCTATCTATCTATCTATCTATCTATCTTTCCATCCATCTATCCATCCATCCATACATACATCCATACATCCTGTTGGGGACTGCTATCCATAACAGGACACTTCTAACTCCTGCACTTCACTTGACCTCAAATATTCCTAGCAGCTTCTTGCTGGTCTTGTAGACACTACCACAAGGTTTTGTTTGTTTGTTTGTTTGTTTACAATGCAGCCAATTTGAGATGTTCACATACCTGTTCAGATCACTGACCAGGGCAGTAAAAATGATGCAGAATAGGTCCATATTCCTTGCCCTATTTCTAATTTTGCTTCCCTTTGTCTACTGGTCCATGATGCTTCCTATACCCAAGGATCTTTCCTCTACATCTCTGCAGGATTACCTTCCTGCCCTCCCAGTGGCTAATCCATAATCAGGGATTTGGTAGTCCATACATGAAACACCCAAGATAACTTAGCAGAACAGATAATGCCAAGCACACAGAGAATGCTGGACTGCCCTGCTCAAGGAAGACCTCCCCTACTCTTAGAACATGACTGATTTCCTGTAAAACCAATAATACCTGGGTATGAAGGCCCATTCTTGTCTGGTTTATTTCTCTCATTCACAGTGTAAAATGTCTCTGTGTGTGTCTATATATAAGCAGATAAATAATTAAATAGGGTGTGTGTGTGTGTGTGTGTGTGTGTGTGTGTGTGTGTGTGTGCGCACACACATGCACAGTTGGCAGCATGGGGTGAGGACTGGGGATTTGTTATGTCAAAGATCAACAGACAGATATCTTCTCTCATCACCTAGAATTTTGAAATAAGATATTTTGTCGAACCTGGAGCTCACCACATTTGGTGAGACCAGCTAGCTAATGAGCTCAAGAAATCCTCCTGTGTGACGATAGATGTGTGCACAGCTCCTAGCTTTTATGTGGCTGCTGGGAATCTAAAGCTAGGTCTTCATGTTTTCACAGCAAGCCATTTACCCACAGAATCATCTTCCCAGTCTCCATGATGCTCGCCTTTACTTCTAATGCCTAGTGATAGCCAACAAATTTGTGATAAGACATGGATGAAGGCATTCTGAAAATTATATAAAACATATGTGAATGTAGAGAGGCCAGCAAAGCATCTGGCACTACCAAGTTCTTCCTGGGCACAGCCACTCTCCTTGGCAACCTTTTCAAAGGCAGTTGAACATACACAGGAAGATAAATCTTCGGGTTGTAAAACAGTGGGTGAAACAGACAATGTCAGCTACGGTTTGCCTTGTCTCCAACCAAACTCCCGTTGAAGCATGGTCCTCAATTAAATACACACTGGTGAGGATTTAAGAGAAGAGGCTCCACTCTCAATAATGTAGCCTCCCAGGGTATGAATGAGTTTTTGGAAAAGCAGGCTTTTAGAGGACAGGCCAGCTTCTTATCCTCTCTCCTCTCTGCATATTCTCTTTCTGAAGTTCTTGAACTGGAACTTCTTGAGTCTCTTACCAGAGGTTACATAAGTCTTGTTGCTGTTTTTAACAAATTACCCAGTCTTGAGTATTGTGCTATAGCAATAGGAAACAGGCAATACAATATGTTGTCAGAACCCTAATATTGTGTCAAGCAATTAAAGGTAACAAACACAGACTTATACATTTATATGAGAGGAGTTATGAAATACTGGACATTTAGATGTTTCACCCTAGCATGTTCTGAGTTTTAAATCAGGCCTATATCTTGCTTTTTTTTGTTTTTGTTTTTTTTTTGTTTTTTTGTTTTTTTGTTTTTACCCACTTTAGGTTTAAAGCAAGGCACACCTCCATTGTTTTCAGAATCAGACAGCTAACTGCTGACATTCTGCAGAGCTACATGGAACATGTGCTTTTCTTTAACATGTACCTGCCCTGGGAGTTTCTGGAAGCAACAAGAGAACTTTTCAGAAGGGGTTCTGGGAGGAGCAGCTGCTTTCAAAGGAATAAAATACATCTACTAGAGCTTCCCTTTCCTAAAATAAAGTAATTGTAGCTCATTAGTATGTTGTGTGGAGAACTGAAAATAGAACAACATTAATATTTTCTCCAAAAATAGCAGAAAACCAACATTCCAACGTCAGACTCGACAGCAATCATGGATTTTTCTCCTTTGTTTGCTCATTTTGTCGGAAAATGTGATGTTCTGCCTGAGTGTATTTGGGTTTAAAATCAGCTAGTTACTTAGGGATATGTCTTTTAAAAACAACTTTTAACCAAAACAGGAAGCAATCCTTAGCACCAAGACTGCAGCTGAAAAAACTCAGCTCAGCAGAAAAGCAACACACTGTTTACAAACCAAGGCGTGAGTCTGTGACACTGAGGGGTATGCAGGCAGACAGTGTCCTCTCTATTTCCTCTGATTTTATTACATTATACAGTGTCACTTTAATTAAGCCATCAAATCAAATTATCAGATCAAGTGGCTTTGATTCCACTGCGGGTTGAACAGGTTTCGTTAAATTAATAAACCATATGTTTTGTGCTGTTGGAAGCAAAGTTATTTTCCTTCAATCGCCATCCCAAATTTCTTCACAATAGAGTGTGTTCAGCACTTATCACAGGATGCTCTTCCATGGGCCTGGGGTGGACTGAAGAGTAACTAAAATAACAGCCCATCCCATCCCAGAGTCTGTCCAAGTTATTTACCAACAAAGGGCAGAGTAGCCAACTGGACGTCCCTCGAACAATCCACGGAGCCTAAATATTGTTTCCATTTCTTGGGATCAAGGCTTTGTATTTTTATGTTTGGCATCAGTTATGTCTTTCTTGAGCCACAGAGGACTGGGGTGACCAGTACTCCTCTCTTCTTTGCTTCTTGGGCTGGAGCAGTAACAGGCTGCAATCTGTTGTCCCCCTGCTGGTGCAACCAATCCTGACAGAGGACTGGCAGGAGAGATGGGGTGCCTTCCGTGGCACCCAGCCAGCGTTGTCCTCTTTAAAGATCACAGCTATGGCACCACGGATAATGAAGAGCTGCACACACCTAACTGAGGCTGTCCTTACACTTCTGATGTGAAAGATGGCCAGTGGAAAGTGGTAATAGTGTAAGAAGCTGGCAGCTAGTTTCCTAAATCTTTAAGTAAAATGTATAAAGCAAACAATTCATAGTTACTAAGCTACTACTACTACCATGGAGCAAGGAGGCAGCTGGGAATGGAATTCCCATGTCTTGTGCACTTTCTGCATGTGGTCTACCACTTAGCTATATTCCTAAGAATGGGTGGATGGGAAAATTACAAAAAGGGGTCTAGCGAAAGGTGGTGCTATTTGTTTTTAGAACAATGGAAGTACTCTAGAAGTAGACAGCAGAGATGGTTGTACAACTTGCTGACCACACCAAAGCCACTGGTAGGGACACTGAAGGTAATAAACTTTATGGCATATTAATTAAATCTCAATAAAGGTCTTATTAAAAGCAAACCGAGGGGCTAGAGAAATGGTTCACTGGTTAAGAGCACTGGCTGATCTCGCAAGAGATCCAGGTTCAATTCCCAGCACTGACATGGTGGCTCATAATCACCTTAGATTCCAGTTCTAGGGAAGCTGATGTCCTCCTCTGGGCTTTGTGGTCACCTGCATTCACATGGTGCATGTACAAGCAGGCATAAGGACAAACTCAAATATGCATGTGCACGCATATGCACACACACTTTAGAAAAGCAAAAAAATTAGAGGGTCTACTCAGCAATAAAAAGGAATGATCAAGAGATGCCTGTAAGGGCAGAGATAAATCCTCATCCTACTACCACAGGAGAGACAGAGACATTATGGTTGCCTGGGTTCCAGATGGGAAAACAAGTAGTGATGAGTGGGAGTCCATGGTGGAAAAATGTCCTAACGCTGGATTGCAGTGATTGTCCTGCAACTATGAATCCTCAGAAAATAACCAAAGCACACATTTGCAGTGGTGGGGATGACCTGCAAACCAAGCCTAGATTGTTATTTAAATGTTGGGGAAACAAAGCATTGGAGAGCTGGGGTGTGGCTCAGCAGAGGAGAACTTGCTTAGCATGTGTGAGCCTCTGGATTTAACCTTCAGCATCATAAATAAGTAAAGGACAGAAGAGAGGAATGAGTACTGCCCCTCACTCTAGGAACTGACAGCGGCTAAGCAAAACTAAACACTAAACATGTCTTCAGTTCACAGTGTCTACTCACATATGGTCATTAAGAAGCATGCCCAAGAATTTTGTATTCTCATTTGAAATTTAGAAGTGGATCAAGCAATCACGTATACAGTAAATATTTTCTAGAATAGTCATACATGAATAAAAGAACAAACCATTGCATGAAACACTCCTGATATCAGTGTGGAGTAAAAACACCAAAGAAGCTAGCCAGCTGACTTCACAAGCATGCCAGGGCAAAGGCATTTTCTGGCAGTGGTTACCATGGGAATGCAGATCTGAAAGGGAGTGTGGACCATCTTGGGATAGTGGGATTTTAGCTCCTTGATCCAAATCTTTATTGCTCAGCTGTATTTAGTTTGTAGAGATGTATCAAACTGCATGTATTACGTATGTATTTCTTCAGATGGGCATAAACAGTATTTACAGTGACTTCAGGGATACTGTGTCAAAATGTGCTGCTTCAGATGTCAAACTGAAGGGGGTCTGTGAATGCAACTGTGGGGAGTGCCTTTCCTCAGTGGCCACAAAGCTCCTCCCAGAAATGCACCACCTTAGAGGGAGCAGTGTCCTCTCTTTTCGTCCCTATGAGGAGGTGTGTAAGTGTGTGGATCTGGGATTTATGTTCTCACGTCTTTATGTGATGGCCCATGTACTTCATTTCTAGGCCCTTCTGTATGCAGTGAGAATGCAGCAGGAGGGAAGGGTGTGGACAAAGAGACAGGGTGACTAACTCAGGAGAAACGTCAGCAGGCGGAAAGACTGGAGTCACACAGGAGAGAGAAAAACCTGTGCAAAGAAAGTCACACTTCTGGGTGGAGAAGACAGATGGGGGCTGTGCCATGACACAAGGCAGTTTGGGTCTCGTGCTGTCCCTCTCTCTAGTCCACTTATATTCCCAGGAGCACCTTCCCCAGTAAGCAGTCTCCATATCTACCATTGTCCCTGTGTCCCTGGTCCCCTCCTTTGGTCTCTGATACAAGAACTTGTAAGTTTCAACAGATGCCCTATGGATTCAGACCGCTGCCTATGACATTTGTTCTGTACAGGTTTTGTTACCAAATACTCAGATGGGAAACAGAATGATTTCACTCTTCTGTAAATGCCGACAATCCAGTCAGGATGGCAAATCTCCCTATGCCCCTCTCTCTCTTATTTCCCCTCTCACTATGGCCACTCTAAGAATATCATAAATCCTTTTAATATTTACACATTGTAAGAGTTAATGACAGACATGATATTGCAGCAGGCTTTGGAAAATGAGGAACCGACTGTCCACATCCCACATTCAGTGGAGGACCTTGTCTACTTTGACACGTAATTAAAGAAAGACCCCCACCCTCTTCTGTGACAGCTGCCACACATTCTCCCTGCACAGACCGTCCCTCACTCTCTGACGGTCAGCAGTCTCCAGGAAAGAGCGTTGTTCTGAGTGAGCAGGCTGTGTGTGTTCCTGTAGATCCAGTCTACCCATCCCTGGCACGTCATCTGCACAGACTTCTCAACAAGTGTGAGCCCCGGAGAAGTCCCCTTTCCCTAAGTTCTCTTGTGGAAAAACCTTCAAATTCAGCTATTTTTAGCTAAGCTTAAAACATTAGCCCAAGTGAAGAGTTTCCAATGGCAATCCAGCCTGAGGCATCTCATAGGTCTGTGGGCATCTCAATTGTCCTGCTGCTGACAGTAACTAGAGACTTGACTCTCAAGCCTTTCCTGGGGACCTCTGGCCAGATCAGCATCCTATACTAAACCACAGACAGACAAGGTTTCACCCCCCACCCCTTCCTTCTCCCACCCCCACACTGAGCTAAAGGCTGAAGACAGGACTAGCTCTGCTCTTACAGCCATCTTCTTTCAGGCCCTTTGTTGGTTTAGGAACTTAGAAAACAAGCTCAGTAGTTTTAACCAGTTGCAGGCATTTGTGGACTATAATCTCGTGCTTCTGGACCTGCAAAGCTCATGTGCTGATGATGGTGCTGGGGACAGTCTTAGAACAAAACCCAAGGTACTTATCACATAGAGAACACAGTCTGTTTTCTTGCCAATGAAGCAATGAACTCTTCCAATGCCACTCAAATACAAAACTCCAAAGGTAGAGGACACCAGGTAGGAAACAGCCATGTCCTTACACCAATACAAATATTTTTATTGTCCCCTCCACCATCCCCAGGACTAGAGCTTTGAGCAGACATATTTCTCCATGTACTTCCTAAGAAGCAAGTCACAGTTATAATAAGGCTGAGGAAAAGAGGAAGGCTCCTGGGAGAGGAAC
>NC_137981.1:1278265-1513265 GCF_963924665.1 Micromys minutus | reverse complement strand
CTTGAATTCCTGATCTTTCCCACACTTTTAACATGAAGGGGTATTGTATTTTGTCCAATGGTTTTACTGCATCTAAGAAGATGACCATTTTTTTCTTTGAGTTTGTTTATATACTAGAGTGTGTTAATTGATTTTCATATATTGAACCAACCTTGCATTTCTGGGATAAAAGAATGGCTGGGGAAATCCTTGACTTCAAGCTCTACTACAGAGCAATGATGATTAAAAACAAAAAACAAAAACCCTGCATGGTATTGGTACAGAGACAGACAGGTTGATCAATGAAATAGAATTAAAGACCCAGAAATAAAACCACATACTGATGCATACTTAATCTTTAACAAAGAAGCCAAAAATATACAATGGAAAAAAGAAAGCATCTTCAATAAATGGTGTGTATCTAATTGACTGTCTGAATATAGAAAAATAAAAATAAATCCATATTTTTCACCTTGCACAAAGCTCAAATCCAAGTGGACCAAGAACCTTAACATAAGACCAGATATACTCAATCTAATAGAAGAGAGAAAGTGCGAAACAGCCTTGAACTCACTGGCACAGGAGGGAATTTCCTAAGCAGAATTCCAATGGCTCACGCTCTAAGATCAAAAATTGACAAATGGGACCTCATGAAACTGGAAAGCTTCTATAAGGCAAAGGACATAGTTAATAAGACAAATTGGCAACATACAAATTAGGGGAAAAAATCTTCATTAAGCACACATTGGATAAATGGCTAATATCCAAAATATAAAATAACTCAAGACACTAATCACCAAAAAAACCAAACAACACAATTTTTAAAAAATGGGGTATAGAACTAAACTGAGAATTCACAACAGAGGAATCTGGAATGGCTGAGGAGTACCTAAAGAAATTTTCAAAGTCCTCAGTGATCAAAGAAATGCAAATAAAATGACCCTGAGATTCTACCTTATACCAATCAGAATGGCTAAGATCAGAACCTCAGATGACAACACCTGTTGGTGAGCTCGTGAAGAAAGAGTAACACTCCTCCATTGCTAGTGGGATTCTAAACTGGTACAACTACTCTGGAAATCAATTTGAAGGTTCCTCAGAAAATTAGAAATAGATCTCCTTGAAGACCCAGTTATACCACTCTTGTCAATATACCCAAAAGATTCCACCATACCACAGGGACACGTGTCTCGCTATGTTTATAGCAGCCTTATTTGTGATAGCCGGAAGCTGGACACAAACTGAATTCCCACAACAGAAGGATGGATACGGAAAATGTGCTTCACTTACACAATGGAATACTACTCAGCTGTTAAGAATGAGGACGTGCTGGATTTTCCAGGCAAATGAATGGAGCTAGAAAATACCATCCTGAGTGAGGTAGCTCAGGCCCCAAAATCATATATGGTATGTACCCATTAATAAGTAGATATTAGCTGAAAAATGTACAGAATACCCAAGGCACAGCCCACGGAACTAAAAAATTTAACAAGCTGAAGGGCCCAAGTGTAGATGGTTCAGTCCTACTTGGGAGGAAAAATAAAGCAACCACAAGTGGGGAAGGAAGGAGCATCCTGGGAGGAAAAGGGGCTAGGGTGTGAGAGAGGGGAACATGATCTGGTATTGGGTAGGGGAAAAACTGAAGCCCTGAGAGTCAGCAGAAAGAATGGAAACAGGAAACCTTGGGAGTTAGAAGGTTGGGAGGACTCCCCAAAATGTACCAAAGACCTGGGTGGTAAGAGACGCTATATGTAATGCCCTACAGTGGGGAGAGAAAATTTGTAGAGTTCATCTCCAGCAGAAAGAAGGCATCAAGTATGTGATGGGGTTGCTATCCCACAATCAAATCTCTGACCTAGAGTTGTTTCTATGTGAGAGAACCGCAGGAATAGAAATGGAGAAGAGCCTAAGGAAAGGAAGGTCCAGTAAGAGGCTGAACATGGGATCCAGCCCAAGGCCTGACACCATTGCTGAGGATTGGAGTGCTCACAAAAAGTGTCCTATCGTGGCTGCCCTAAGAAAGACACAATAAGCAGCTGAAAGAGTCAGAAGCTGATATTTGCACCAAACCAATGAACCCTGTGACCTTTGTGGTTCAATTAGGAAAATGCTGGAAGAAGCGGAGGAGGAAAGCAACCTTGTAGGAGGACCAGCAGTCACAATTTAACCTGGACCCCTGAGATCTTGTAGACACTGGATCACCAAGGAGACAGCATATGCCTGCTGATATGAGGCCCCCAAACACATACACAGCAGAGGACTGTTCAATCTGTGTTCAGTCAGAGAAGAAGCACCAAACCCTCAAGTAACTGGTAGCACCAGGGAGTTTACAGCTCTGGTGGGGAGGAATGGGTTGGAGTGGGAACATCCTCGTGGAGACAGGAGGATCGTGGAGGAGGTATTGGGTGTGGAACAGTTGTCAGAGGGTGGACTAGGAGGGGAAAAACCTGGAGTATAAAAACAAATTTTTTAGAAAAAGAAAGATTCAAAGAAACACTTTTTGAGTTTGGTAAAATGAAATGGTCCCAAAATATGGTGTCATGGAGCTTGAAAATAATGTGGAAACTATATCAAATTCATTATTAGGCATGGCTGAAGCTTGTGTTTTCCAGAGTGGGACAGTGCAGCTGTTTGGCAGAAAAACAAAAGGCAATACTCACTAAGTAAAACGCTTTATAATTTTCAAGTCTTTCCTCTGACTCTAAAAATAACCGTTAGAAGGGAATTATGCACCCCCTATTTCAGATAATGTGGAATGTTTTAGAAGTTCTTATTTCTATTACTTTACATTGAATAAATGAGAAACGTTCAGTTCCCGAGCAGAGAGCCCGTCCCTCGTATTTAGTGTCCCAGGCATTATCGCTGACATGGAGGGTGAGAATAGACATGCTCCCCATCACAGCACTCAGCATCCTGTCTTTCCGTAGACACTCAACAAGTAGAACTCAGTTCTACAGACTAGAACTATAGATAGTAGAAACAGCAACATGAGAAACAGCCAGCATATGCAGTGCAGACAAGTCTGAGTTCCTAGGGGCTGGCTTGAAAGAGAGACAGAAATGGGGGAAAAAAAAAAGTGGAGAGAATGGTGGTGAGAGGTAAGCCAAGAGAGTGGGTGCATGATGCCACCAAATCCTAGTGACAGACAATAGGGACAGTGTCCCATCTTCTTGCTTCACCTTACAGAGACATGTCCCTGTTGTGGCCCCATTGTTAAGGTGCAGGCGCTGCAAAACGTTCTGCCCACAATCCCCATCTTCCCTGCCAGCTCCATGCACTCCGACCATCCCTTTCTAGGATCACTGATTGCTTTCAAGTAGAGAAGAAACCAATCCTCCCTAAATCACAAAGCTGAAATGTTCACTTCTGAGTCAACTCAGTTATTCTTAACCCCCAACACAGCTGGCAGCACCTATTAGCCCTCATCAAATTTCTTAGTGAATTGGTATTAAATTGAAGTCAACCACACATAATTTACCACCTTGGGTAAATAAATCAGACCCTATTTGAGAAAAATTAAGTTTTATATTTGCCATGATAAAAAATGTGGGTTTGAATAACCAAAGTTGGAAATGTGAGAAGTTGAGATCTGTTGAAGCCCCAAGAACAGATAACTGTCAACCTGCAGGTACTTTCTGAACTCCGGATTGCAAATCCATTTTTCCTGGATGCACCACAATGGGGCAGATGTAGAAGGCTCTAGGCAAGCCCCAAACCCCATCTCCACAGGAGAGAGTGATGTAGATTCTAGCCAAATCAGCCACTCTCTAAGTCCCTCCCCTGCACACACACATAGCATTAGAAAAACAACTATGGCCAATCTTAGAGGCTAATGTATGGGAATCTGCTGGTTGGATCCTGGACTGTTTAAAAAGGACAGAACAAAGGAGAGAGGAGTGTAAAAATAAAGACACACGTTGAAACCTTCTCCTTAGTCCTGGCTCCTTTGTGGTCCTTACTCCTTCGTCCTCTGTGAACACTTTATTCCAGAACCTTATCACAGGCTCTGCACTTTTTTAAGAGACAGGTAGGGGTTTATGGCCCTGGCCAGCAGGGCTGTAATCTCAGCACCCAGCTGAGCATTGGCCCTCCAGAGTTCACAGGCCTGGCGGCACCCCGCTGAGATTTGTTTCCCAAGCCTCCCAGCCTGAACTCCTGTGGGCCAGGCAGAGCAAGCACCAGAAGCAGCTTTCCCTGGGACCTAAAGAATGAGGAGCTACACTCCCCCGGAGGAGCAAACGCCCCCCCCCCCACCATAAGCCCAACAAAAAAATAGCAATGTCTTCTACAAAATTGAATGTGCACATTGGGCTTTTGTTAAGGCACAACAAAGTAATAACCATTAGAGTCCTGGGAGACAAGGCCGTAGGAAAGCACTGGAAACCAGTCTCAGGCAGACAAGGCTGTAGGAAAGCACTGCAAACCCGTCTCAGGCTAAGTGTTCACATTCTACTTTTTCTCATGAAGTGCTTCCATTTAAATTCAGGATTGTGGGGCCTTGTCACCTGTCAATGAGCTCCATTGAGTGAAGTATGTACCAGGGTCAGCCATGTCTGTGGGACTCCTTGGATGCTATCCAGCTACCTGCTGATGGAAAAGAAGGCTGGGCCCCAAATAAAGAGCAGAAAAACAATGGCTGTTCTTGGTGAGTCAAGTGATACACAAACATGAGAGCACACTTGTGAAGGTTGTTTGCTTACCGTAAGATAGGAAGATCTACTTCTGACCTGGATCCATGAGATTGGAAGATGAACCTTTATTGCATGTCTTTTGAGCTGGGAAAACTCACCTCCAAAATTCTACCTCTCTGCTAAAAACTTACATAAGGACCTGGAAAAAGAAGTTTCTGCACTTTCTTCCCTGCTCTAACCTTGCTAGTACATCCATTTCTTCACTGACATTAGAGCCAACCTCTTCCTGATTCCAACATATACTGACTTCATTCAGTCCTGAGGACTGAGCAATTATGGGATTCTTGGTCATTCCATTCATAGGCAGCTCTTGTTGGTTGTGCTTGACCATAGCCTGTTAATCATTCTAATAATTCCCCTTACACAAACACACACACACACACACACACACACACACACACACACACACACACGTATGCACGCACTTATCCTATAAGTTCTGTTACTCTAGAGAACCCTGAGTGATAGATACAGCATAGTCCTGGAAGTATCCAGTACGCACACATATAAGTCAATGGTTTTTTTCTATGATTATTTATTTGTAAAGAACAATGTGATTAACAGAAGAAAAACCACAGGAAATTTTACTATATATATATATATATATATATATATATATATATATATATATATATTGTTTGTTTGTTTGTTTGTTTGTTTTGTTTTTTTGTTTTTTGTTTTTTTGTTATTTTTGTTTTTTTGTTTTTTTGTTTTTTTTGTTTTTTTTTTTTTTTTTTTTTTTATCCCAGGCTGCCTTACAATCCACTACAGAGTGCACACTGGCCTTCAACCTGTGCAAAGGCTTCCTGCCTTGTCCTCTCTGGTGTTTGTATTGTAGGTGTAAGTCAAGCACCCTGAAAATTAATGCAAATGTAACAGTAGGAATATTTTTTACAAGGCATCATATTTAATACCTTGCAATGAAGAAAAATAAAACTCTTGTTACGGCTAATGGATGCTAAAATTGCTAAGATTTTGTATTTAGTTAATAGGGTGGCTCCAATGATCAAATTATCTATGGTACATTCTTTCAGTGTTATTTACCCTGAGTGGGGCATCAAAGTTTGGAGAAAAAAGACATAGAAGGATTGTACATAGGCATGCTTAATTAGAGAAGCCAATCTGGCCAGTGGATGCCAGAAAGGGTGGGCATTGTAGAGTGCACATTTGTGTGATGAAAAACATTTAGGAAAACAAACAGAATGTATAATAAAAACAACACAACCTAATGTTAACTGTGGATTTGAAGTAATAACCTCGTGACAATGTTGGCTCATTGGCTGTAACAAATGTACCTCATAAATGAGAGATGTCAACAAAGGTATATTTGAGGTGGCCTGGGGAACTGTACCTAGACATATAGAAATCTGAACTTTCTGCTTAATGTAAAAACACACAAACATAAGTAGTGTTTGGAAGGCAATGGAAAGTAATCTGAAGCCATCAGGAATGGACAATAGGGATTAACTTGATCCTTTCACCTAACTCCAGTATGGCTGACCACCATGCCAGGACTGAGGAAGGAGTAGTTTCTTGTAAAATTGTACAACAGATGTGAGGGGTGTTGCTGTTATTTTATTCCTCATTGAAAGGAAGAGTCTTCAGGTAATACAACTGAGAAAAGTGGTTGGCAGTTGACATTTGTTACTTCTCAATCAAGAGGAGGACCCTTTTGGGGTCAGAGCATCATGAGCTAGCTGCTATAGACTCCCTAAGAATGATTAGAATGTATCTAAAGCATATTCCTCTGGGATCTATTAAAACATTCTGGGTCATATTGTGTTAACAACAAGGAGTTAATATCAAGAGTAATGACTTTGTTTATTGTCACAATGTTCAGGGCTATCTGACAACTAGGAATATCTCTCAGAGGAATGGGAATTGAAAACAAAACAAAACAACGACAACACCAACAGCGCCCTCTAGCACACCCTTTCCTGCAGCCCTGCCAGTGTCAGAAAAGCTCAGATGGGGATATCAGTGTAAAAAATGGAAAACTTAAAAGAATTAACCAAGCATTATCAAGCACTTATGGGTCAAAGACTGCAGATAGTCTGTCTGTAATAATTAAAAGTCTGAAAACATTTTTCTTTACTTCATGAAAAATCCTACCACCCCATTTAATCTGTACTTTTAGGAACAACTTAAGACCACATTTCTGATATAAGACACCGGAGCTTGCACAGGAACAGACAAATAATGCTGTTATTAGGACAGAATGCCAGTCTGTTTTCCCTGTTTTTGCCAGGTGATGGACCTCTATGTGAAAGACAGAGGCATCTGACTGAAGGGCTAGATGGATTCAGGTCTGTTCCCTGAAAATGATTCCTTTCCCTATTTACACTGCTTATGAGAACTATACTGAAAGGACAGGGGAATCATTTCAGATATTAGTGTGAGGGTGGTCTTCCATGCTATTGAGTAGAAAAAATAGGAATTTTCATGGCCTACATCCTCGTTTTTCAATTTTATTTTCTATTTCATTTGGATACTAGTCTATCAGTGTGGTTTAGCTCATGGTCTCTGTCCTTCCTAGCACTGCATCCACTTAACCTTGACTTTTGGAGTTTCTGCAAGAGGCATTGATAATCAATCAATTGTCCAACCTAAGACCAACAGCAAAGAGATAGAGGTATGTCAAGGTAATGTCACGGAAATATGGAAATTATTTTTATACAGTCTTGAAAAGAAAATAAAAACAGGACTCACGTTTTTCAATTTTGAAACTATGATAAATAAAACAGCATAGTTTTGGAATAATGAGAACCATGTGGATCAATGCAGTAAAATTGAAAGTCTTGAAATGGGCACAGATGTTTATAGCCAATTGATTTTTACCAGGGGTGCCAAGGCCATTTCATGGGAAAGTAAGAGTTTTGTGAACAAATAATACTGGGAACCTAGATACAAAAGCCCAAAGCCAGAGGCTCACCTCAGATTCTATTTTTAAAAAAGGATGTAAGATGGCTAGAGGTATAAATAACAGAGAGGAAAACACAGGGGAATGTTTTAATGATGCTAGATTTGTCAATGGAATCTTAGCTATAACAACAAAAATATATGCCAGGGAAAGTTAAATGAGCTGTACTTCCTCAAAATTTAAAACATATCTAGCTCAGAGTACCATCATGAAGGAAAAAAGAGACAGTTGCAAAATGGGAAACATGTTTATACATAATGTAACTGGTATTTAGTGATAGATGATCACTGGGGATGGTCTACTATAGTGTTTGGAATATTCGGAGAACATCTAACACTCAACAATAAAACATCAAACAACCCGAAAAGAAAATGAGCAATGGAATTGAGGAGACATTTGTCCAAAGAAATTCTAGAAATACCTAAGGATCACATGAAAAGATGCTTGACATCAAGTCAGTGGGAATTGAAAACACAATAGGTCAAGAAGTTTGTGATCATAATTTCGGAAATTAGAGAAAATGTAAAATAATGCATATTCTGGCATATTCCAGTCATCTGCAGAAAATAATTCAGATTGTTTTTTACAAGGTTTAATATGACATTATCACATGGTCTAG
Source organism: Micromys minutus (assembly GCF_963924665.1). NCBI lineage: Eukaryota > Metazoa > Chordata > Mammalia > Rodentia > Muridae > Micromys > Micromys minutus. The sequence continues at coordinate 1,505,056 of NC_137981.1, read as the reverse complement.
AAATTCCATTTATAATATGCACAAATGTCCATGACTGTTCATAACAATTTAATTTACAATAGCTAATAACCCAAACACTCACCAAATGTTAAATGGACACATTAAAAATGATACCCATATGAAAGAATATTATTTATCAATATAATGGTGAGGTACAAGGCAAGAGGTTATAGGGAGAGGGCCAACCAAAATGAAAGAATATGAAGGAAACCAAACTAAAAATTAAAAAGTAAAAAGGGACAGACACATCTTGTGTGGATCATCAAAGCGTTTCCTTGAAGATCTACGTTTTTACGTAAAATCCTCCATGTGAGATGTCAGAAAACTCTTATGAGTTCTTGTTCAATGAGTTCCAGAGGCCCACCAAACAGTAGAGCCTTCTGCTGTTGCTCATTATAACTCAGAGATAAGAACCTATTACTGAAGTTATCACACACGTGGGCTTCATTGATTTCTCAGAAGTCAAGCTGAGACTGAGTTGGAGGTCTCTCCCCCATGCCAACTAGTGCTACAAGTTGCTATGCAAGTACTCATGAGAGAAGCATCAAGAGTTTTATCAATATGTAATCTATACGTTCACTTGGGAAATAATGGTACAGCTATTACAGGGATAACTCTGGTTGCATTTTTGGCCCAACACACAGGAAGAAATCCACAGCTAGTATTATACAGCCACTGAGAACCTGTGGCTAGGAATTATATCAGACCTAAAATATAGAAAATTATTTTATTTTGTTCAGGTAACTTGACTGTCTTCTAAAATACATGTGCTCATGCTCATAAATTTATACTCTCCATTTTAATGACTAAAGCTACTTTTGCTATTGAACTGAGATGGTGACAAAGTCTTACAGTCACACCCAGTGCAGAAAATAAATGACAGCTGAACTCACCCCTAGAGAAGAGCAATTACACCGTTCCCTTCCAAGACCCACACAATATTGTAGAAGACAAGGCAGAAGAGAGTAGAGCTGTGAAGTTCTATTTTCTGGATAACACACAGCACTGCAATCACACACACACACAATCAAAGTACTTCATAGGCAAGCATGGATATGTCAAATAACTAACTTAATAACAACTACTTCTTTTCAAGCCAACTTTAATAGTCATTCATGCTATAAAATCTAAAAATGATTTTAAAATATCTACAAATATGTTCCATTGCTCACATACTTTATTGGTATCCCAAATCCAGTTTGAAAGTAATTTTATACTATTTAATTTGGGATTTAATTTCTTGTACAATCTTCTACAAGTCCTCTGATGACACGAATTAGCAGATATCTTTTGTGTTTAACACAAATCACTCTGTAATAAAACTATTTATTCATATAGTAAAGCTCCAATAAATTTTCATTTATTTTACCCAAAAATTGTGAAATAGAGATGCAAGCTATGGTATGGATACACTTTGAGAAAATTATACAGAGTAACAGGATATCATAGAAACCTTTTATGCATTTACTCACAAAATATCCAGAGTTTGTTAAGCAACAGAGCCAGAAGGCAGACAGCTGGGTTCTAGGTCCCTAGAATGTTAGAGAAAATAGGGGCATTTACCTAGTGAGTATGTGTCCTTAAGGAGGTAATAATGTTTGAAATCTGGTGTCGTCTGTATCATACTGCTACTATAGAAATCACAAACCAGGAAAATCAAAACTAAAAAAAAAAACACATATGATTTCTCAGGATTCAGTTGGCTGGCAAGTTGAACTTAAGTTACTTAAGTTACTGGTACCATTTCACAGTAGAAGGCAGGAAGGGAAAGGAGGGTTGAATATTGTGCCTCTATATTCATATCAGAGGAGAACAGAAGAGGGTAGATCCATTAATGAAGCCCTTCTAGAATGACATCAGTCTATGCATGAGGAAGGGGTGTGAGTGAGTTAAATTCATCATCTAAAAAGCCTTATCTTCCATCCCCATTTTGCTAGGGATTGAGTCACTAACACCTGGCTTTCAACAGACACATTCAGACTACTGCAGAGTTCAGTGGACAGCTGCATAGCAGTGAGAATGAATGAAGCACCACTGAATTATACTATACGTGCTGCAGATCCAATTGTGTGGTCTACTTTGCCTCAGTTAAGATGTGCAACAAGACATCATGTACACGATTCTTAAGAAAACCAAGACACAGAAGCATAGGGTGTCAATGGCATATAAGTAAGTATGTCTGGAAGAAAATGCAAGAACTAAATACTATAAAATGTTAATGGGGTCATGCGTAGGTTATAAAATAATGAATGGTCTGATTCGTCCTTCATATCGTTTGTAATTTTCAAGTTAACCTTAAAACTAATACATGGCAAAAATCAGCTTACTACATTGAAGAAATAAGATATAACTCTCCTTTTATCCCAGCATGGCAGACTAGAAAAACCAGCCATGATCAGGGAAACAGGAAGTAAGGACAGAAAACCTGATCTGTGAAAAAACTTGAGTTAAAGGCAAAAGGGTCCTCATCAGAATACCTGACATACCCTGACTGGAGAGAGGGTGCCACCAAGCCCGCAGGATAATTGATGCCTGCCACAGCATGCTAACGACCCTCACTAATAAAGCCAGTTCACATGAGGCAGAGGGATTTCTGCCAATACTGGGTCTTCTGGGAGAGCAAGACAGACATGGTGGAAAATGAGTGAGTGACATCCCTACACTGTGTCTTGCAGTTGGACTATTTTCTGCATCAGATCTTAGTAAATGAACTGGGAGGAACCAGTGGGATGTCTCACTGTCACACCAAGACATTTGCTAAGAAGACATAGACTGAAAGATCAGGGCTCCTTGGCTCCTGGGATTTTGTCACTAATTATTCTAATATATGAATTGGGACTCAATTTATATATTAGAATAATTATATATTATCAAAGTCTGGTATCGTCACAATGAAAACCCTAACAATACATAGTTGTACTAACTACCAGGCAGCAGGGGATGAAGAGTTGCCTTCAGAGGAGTCAGTCTGTGTGCCTGTGAGCAACTTAACAGGCAAACAGGTGGTTAGTGTTTGTTGGTTACCAATGACTACAATACACATGGTGCAGTGTTGCTAGAAGAAAGAGTTAGAAGAGCTAGATACTTTACAATAATAAACAACTTATTTCTAAACTCAGAGCTTTGTATCATTGCCCAGTTTATCCTCACCTTTGGGTCTAGTGACTCACAGCAAACCCAAATGTAGGATATGGATTACCCATTCCAAAAAGCCTCAAGGTAATAGCCATCTACTGGGGCAAATAAAAGATTGGAAAGTAAACTTCAAGTACATTTAAAAATTGTTCTCCCAAATTTTCAAGAATGACTTTGACTAATGGAACATATTGGCAGTCATCAGCTGTTTAAAGAGGGCACATTCCACAAATCAACCAGAAGCTGGGAGCTAAAGCATCTGCCCATGACAAACAGTGGCTATGAGGTCTCTACCTCTCATAAGCAGGAAGTGGCAAGGAACCTGCACAATCTCTGAGGCAGGAGGATTGTCTCATCTATACTCCAGTCAGTGACAAGCAGAGTTGGAGTCTCTAGGAGAGACATGGACAAAAACCTGTACAAAGAGCCTAACCCAGGAACCTCCCCACCTCGGAGAACAAGAGCCTTTCCTCTTCAAGCAAACTTCAGATTGCTGGGAGTAGGACCCAGTGGTTACCAGGTTAATCCACTTATCTTCCACTCTCTAAACATCTGTAAATTTCTTGAGAGGTTGGGAAGCAGGGAGCACATGCTACACAAACACAAGGATCTGAGTTTGTAGCCCCATGCCTGGCTCACTATTATAAACACACCCCACACAATTGGTTGCTAGTTAAGAGAATTTACTGGGATTATCCTGTGCATTGTAACAAGAGACAGTAGATGATGAGTCTTTTTAGTATCGAGATTTCTAAGCAAGAGTAAACAGAGATCTCAGAGTCTATATTGGGGCATTCTGAGTCATTCAGAAGGATATGACACAGCACCAGTGTCACTCTTGGGATGGATGGCATACTTGAAATGAAGGGACTGCTAACAGAATCTCTTCTCCAGTCATCAAAGAGATTGACTATAGCAGAATCAGTTGGTACTGTTTCGCTGTTTTTTAGGGCTGACCTATAAGGCACTGCTAGCACATCAGAAAATCCTACACTGTAAGTCACCAGGCATCTATGCTCCACCATCTGCTGCCCATCTTCCCACATGTCAGCTGGAGGGCCAGACCACTAGTTTTAATTAATAGACTGGGAGCAATCGTGCTCTCTCGATTGCTTCCCACCCCCCACAGTTGAGTCCTCACAGGACATGCTAAGGACATACCTATCAGATCCTTTAATCTACAGATCCATTTTATGTGAGTAACAGGTAATGCTGAGTTACTAGAATTTGTCTGATACAGCTCTGAAAATAACCTCCAGCATATAAAAGTGTGTTTTGTGACAAAATATTTAAAGAGGTAATAACAGATGATATAAGCTATCCATCTAGCTTCAGGGACCAATACAGAGATGTCCGGAAACGGACTGATGACAGAATTCAAAGCAGAAGCTTAGAGTGTGGTGAAGTTGTCCGCCCCATCCTTTAATTGCTGTGTATTCTGAGAATGTCATCTGGCAACTTTGATCTTCTTCTAACCTCTTGCAAAAGGGATACTGATGCATTTTGAGAGTTTTCCAGTGGCAAATGTGAACATTGGTTATTTTTTTCCACGTAACTAACAGTTTCTACACATCTTTCCATACTTAAATTCTGAATGAAAGAACTGGATCTGAAATATGGGAGATTAAATTGAGGAAGGTGTTTGTTAAAAAAAATTTTTTTCTCCTCATACTAAAAAGTGAACATGGTCTTGTAGGTACAAAAAGTCAACTGAGAAGTATACTCCAATCTATTAGTGGTGAAAGTGGTTAGGGTATAGGCTAGTCTAATTTTCTAGCAGTGCTGTTAGCAAATAAACTTCCTCCAGGAGACCAGGAAAAAAAAGGAGTCTGTATAGAGGGCATGTCTCTCTCACAGCCCAGAAGCAAATGCCTTTGCTGATACGTGTCGTGAATCAGTGTGGTAAGTGTGAACTATAATTATATTGGTTTGATTTCTAGAAATCTTTTCATGAATTTTACTTTATCTGGGGTGCTTCCATTCTTCCTATATGGGAAGTTTTTCCTCTTCCTGGTACTTCTCCTTCTTGTCCTCCTTCTCTTCTTCTCAATAGTAATTAATTCTGTGGCATTAGCTATTATGTGACAGTTCAGTCCTGATGTAAATTAAGGGTTATTTCTGAAGAACTTTAACCCACAGCATAAGGACTCATTTTCAGCAGGTCATCCCTATTGCAGAAGACAGCCACAAATGAGGATATCAAACTTTCCAAAATCTGCTCAACTAGCAGCAAATTTGGGAGTTCCCATGATAACCTGTAAAGGCACTGAGAGCACTCAGGATAGTATTGTACTTAGACAAATGTAAAATGAACCAACATGGCGATGTGTGAGAGCAGGTAGAGGGCAGAGCATATATTTAGCCATACAACCCTCGGAACACGTGAGTGTTCACTCATCTGGAAATTCTCGAGAACATAATGGTTAAAAGCTAGTTAACCGGCTAAAAAGATGGCTCCGTGGGTGAGAGTGCTTACTGGCACGAGGATTTAAGTTCTAATCCCTGGTACCCATCTAAAAAAACAAGTATTCCGGAGTTCTGAAGTACGCATGCATGCAACCCCAGTGTTGGGGAGACTGACAGGCCGATCCTCTGTAGTCACTCTACAGCCAGCCTACTCACACCAGTGAACTTCTGGTGTACAGAGAACCTGCTTTCAAGGAAGATAGTAAAGACAATGGATACTGTTGTCTTCCTCTGTTTAATTTTTCTTTCTTATTCATGGACAATGCACATGTCTACATACCGTATGCATCTGAAATTAGAGCTGCTGTGTGCAGACTCACATGTGAATGTTTCCTCACGTGTGCTTTATGCCTTCACTGACACAAAGAAGCAAACTATCCAATATTTCATTTACCAGTTTTTTAAATATTCATAAAACACCCATTCCTTTTTAAACTTGCACTTAAGAGAATCTGAAATGAATAATTGGTAGATTTTATTTAAGAAAATCTAAACACAATATTAATCTACCCTAATTTTCTTCTAATGTGAAATAATTCGCCATAAACAAAAAGGCAATATACTCTCCAATATATCTGCCTTAGACTTTTTTTCACAAATGGTTCTTGGAGATGCATGAACTCTAGCTTAGAGACTCAGCAGAGTTCTCCCTACAGCGATCTATCACCAGGGATAGAGAGCAAGACTGACCATTGGCTAAATAGAACCAAGAACTGGGGCGTAGGGAATGAGAGAGAAATTGAAAAGAAATCTTCCTTCTTTTACTGGATACATTTAAATCAGATCTCAAACCAAAATCTCAACCTATCAAAATGTATTTCCTGAATTGAGGAGTAAGAAGCTGGGTCAAACACTTGCTGTATCTGACTTTGAATCTCTCAAACCAATGTAAATCCAGGGGAAGTAGCATTCATATGTAATATGAATACAGGTTCATACGCACACCTAGTATGTTGTACAAAGTGGGACCAGGACAGGAGAATCTGTGGAAACTCATGGGCAGCTAACCTGCCTCATGGTATAAAAAGAGGACGAGCAGAAGTCATCTTCCGACTATCATATGCAACCTGTGGTATTTGCAAGCTCTCAAACACATGAATATATGAGAGCACGCAGTCACAAACAACAAAAAATAAAAATAGAAAATAGAAAACCCAAAAGTTGTTCCTAGTGTAGACTTTCAAACATACTTCCAAAATGAGTGTCTTGTCATAAGTCAGTATCTTTTAAAAAAAATATTCTCTGCATTTATATTTCAGATGTTATTCCCTTCCCTAAATCCCATCCCCCCTCCTCCTCCCATTGCTTCCATGAAGGTGCTCCTTCTCCCAACCACCCTCTCCCACCTCAGCACTTTGGCGTTCCCCTACACTGGGAAAACGAGCCTTCGCTGGACCAAAGGCCTCTCCTTCCATTGATGTCAGAGAATTCTATCCTCTGGTACATATGAACCTGGTGTCATGAGTCTCTCCATATGTACTCATTGGTTGGTGTTTAGTCCTTAGGAGCTGTGGTGGATTTTGATGTTCTTGTAACTGTTGAGGCCTATTTTGTGACTGACTATATGTTCAATTTTGGAGAAGTTGCCGTGAGGTGCTGAGAAGAAGGTGTCTTCTTTTGTTTTAGGAGAAAATACTCTATAGGTGTCTGTTAAATCCATTCAGTTCATAACTTCTATTAGTTTCAATGTGTCTCTGTTCAGTTTCTGCTTCCATGATCTGTCCATTGATAAGAGTGGGGTGTTGAAGTCTCCCACTGCTATTGTGTGTGGTGTAATATATGCTTTGAGCTTTACAGTTTCTTTTATGAATGTACATGCCCTTGTATTTGGAGCATAGATGTTCAGAATTAAGAGTTCATCTTGATAGACTTTTTTCTTTGGTGAGTAAAAAGTGTCTTTCTTTATCTTTTTTGGTGACTTTTGTTTGAAAATTTATTTTGCTCCACATTATGATGGCTACTCCAACTTGTTTTGGGGGACCATTTGCTAGGAAAGATTTTCCCACCTTTTACTCTTCGTTGCTGAGATGAGTTTTCTGTATTCATTCTGATAGTCTATGTATTTTTATTGGGGGAACTGAGTCTGTTTATGTTAAGGAATGGTAATTGTTGTTTCCTGCTATTTTTCTTGTTAGAGGTATAATTATATTTTTTGTGCTTTTCTTCTTTGGGTTTTGTTGCAAAAAGATTAATGTCTTGCTTTTCCTAGGGTAAAGTTTAGCTCTTTGTGGTAAAGTTTTCTATATATTATCCTTTATAGTACTGAATTTTTGGACAGATATTGTATAAATTTAATTTTTTCCTGGAATGGTTTGGTTTCTCCATCTATGGTAATTGAGAGTTTTGCTGGATATAGTAACCTGAGCTGGCATTTATGTTCTCTTAGTGTCTGTATGACATCTACCCAGTATATTCTAGCTTTCATAGTCTCTGTTAAAAAGTCTGGTATAATTCTGATTGGTTTGCCTTTATATGTTACCTGTCCATTTTCCTATTGCTTTTAGTATTCTTTCTTTGTTTTGAACATTTATTGGCTTGACTATCATGTATCAGGAAGAATTTCTTTCCCAGTCCAATCTATTTGGGGTTCTATAGGCTTTCTGTATGTTCATGGTCATCTCTTTCTTTAGGTTAGGGAAGTTTTATTTCATAATTTTGTTGAAGATATTTAGAAGGTCTTTTAGTTGGGAGTCTTTGCTCTCTTCTACATTCATTATCCTTAGGTATGGTCTTCTCATTGTGTCCTGTATTTTCTGGATGTTTTGGACTAGAAGCTTTTTGACTTTTGCATTTTTATCTGCCTGTTATGTCAATGTTTTGTATTGTATCTTCTTTCTCTGAGATTCTCTCTTATATCTCTTGTATTCTGTTGGTGATGCTTGCATCTATGACTCCCAATGTCTTTTTTCGGTTTTCCAACTTCAGGGTTAATTCCTTTTCTGATTTCTTCATTGTTTCTCTTTCTGATTTCAATTCCTTCACCTGTTTGTTTGTGCTTTCTTGTCAGTCATTAAATGATTTTTGTGTTTTCTCTTTAAGGGTTTTAACTTGTTGGCATGTGTTTTCCCAGGTTTCCTGTATTTCTTTAAGTGTGTTATTTATGTGCTTCTAGAGAATTTTCAACATCATCATGAGGTATGCTTTTAAGTGTAAATCTTATTTTTCTGGCGAGTTTGAATATTCACTATTTGCTGTGGTGGGAGAACTGGTTTCTAATGTTTCCAGGTGTTCTTGGCTTCTATTTCTTAGATTCTTGCCCTTGCCTCTTGCCATCTTGTTATTGGTGATGCTAGGTAATCTTGTAGTCTCTGACAGTAGCTTGTCTCTCCTGTTTGTCTGTGGGCTCATGTTCTCCCGAGGGAGATTGCTCCTGGACAGGCTGTGATGGCAGTGACCAGTCTTGATGGGCTGGCTTTGTGTTTGATCCTAGGCAGCACTGCTACCACACCCTGACTTTTCTGGGCAGCCTCTTCTGGGATATACAGTGAAGAGAGAGTGTGGACTCACCCCTGGACTAGGAGTGAGAACCCTCTTGCGGCACTTCTGGGTGCCCAGCAACATGCTGGTAACTGGCCAGTCCTATTGAAGCTGGGCTGGGTCTGGCTTTGGGCAGAAAGTGCCTTGTTCCCAGGTAGCACCACTTCTTGTGCCAAGAGTTCCAGGCGTCCTCTTTGGAGATAGACAATGGAGAGGGAGTGTAGACCACCACCAGTACCACGACCCCATCCCTGGGCTCAGGAGTGAGAGCCCTGCTAACCATATGTCAGTTTCTTGCCTTATGTTTTGGAAAAGAATTCAGGAATGCTCAGAGCCAGAATTGATTAACAAATTGCTTCATTTTTCTCTCGAATTTATATTGTGTTTATATTTGGTAATATCTTTAGAAATGCCCGTGAGAGGCATGAAAGGGGTATTTGATTCCCTGAAATACTGGAATTTCAAAGGGTTGTGAGCTGCCATTCAGTTTCTGGAAACCGAACCTGGATGTTCTACAAGAGCAGCCATTATTCTGAAGTGTTGAGCCATGTTCCTTGTTTTGCTTTGAATATGCAAATTTTCTTTTCCACAGTGTCCTCGTCGCTGGCCATCTTAGCTATTGAAATAAAAAGTGTGTGTCAGGCTCTACAAGTAAGAAGTCTCCCATGTTATGTTAACCAAATACAATGAGTGGTTCTGTGGGTTCAGTTTCCTACCATCTGCAACACTCACAAGAAAAAGACCCATCAGCAAGAGAACCTGAGATATATGAACTATTTATCATTCAAGGAATAGCCCTGAAGCACCAGGAAAAAAAAAAACATGGAATGTTTCTCAAAACCTTAGTTTTCCCAAGTTCATAAATCTCCACAATGCTCATACCATAAAGTACCTCTCACTATCTTTCTACTAGAAATAGTAATCTGAAGAACATATTCAAAGGGTTGAACAAGAGATGTATGCATCGTTCAGACATAGTCATGGAAAATACATGTTAGGCATCTATACCTGCAAGTGTATATCTATATTCATATAATCAGATACACAGGTGTGTACATAAATAGATGCAGTCTTCCAGTTCTACATCATAAAAATTTATCAAAATACAGTGCACACAATGCTGATTAGAAACTGGAGAGAGTGAAACTGAGCCAGCACAAGTAAGTGTAGCTTTGCAGGTCTCATGATAATAAAACAAGTAAACAAAACCCACCTGCTGCATTATTAGTGGACTTCTGTTCTCACTATTTTCTGCTCCCTTGACTCCGCCTGCAGGATATGAGCTGTTTCACCTCAGCAGTGTTCTCTTTCCACTTCCCTGTGTTCTCGCTGAATTCCACCTTAACTCACCTTTCAAAGCTGCACCATTATGAGCACATCAAAGCCATCATGTAATTTTACAAGAAGTTCTCCTGTGCAGGAGAAAAGTGGAGCTGACAATTTTCTGGGCAGTGAGGGCTGTGGTCCAAATTACAGAAATCAGAGTCATCTAATATCAAACAGAGTGTGTCATTTTTCTAATGCCAGGGGACAACTCTGGGGCTAATTTTCTTTTCTGTGTGTACTAATAAAGCTCAGAATCAGGGCTGAGCATCTAGGTGATTGTCTACATATCTTTACATCCTAGATACTTGGTCACAGCTCACAGAATCCATAAGACATTTTCCTAGGAGGTGAATCCTCTAGGGTCTTAATGCCTCAGACTTTGACCTGAGTTGCCACAGCCAGATACATGAGTCACAGGAAGCACCTAGAGGTGCCCACTGAGGATTCCCTGGAGATCTTGTCTGGTAAAACTTTTAAGACTACCATTTTGACAACCAACATATAACTAAAGTTTTTAAATATTTTGTTGATTCTTTATTAACAGTTATAATAAGTTTCCTTATCTAGGAAACAAGGAACTTCAGAAGAGTGAGATACAGAATAAAAGAGAGTATGTGAAAGCCTTACATTGAAATTTGTTTGAACATGGGCCAGACCTTAGAGCACACATGGAATAGGTCCCCAAACCCCAATTTCAAAAATTTGAAAGGAAGACCCCATAGATGCATGAATGACCTCCTGAGCTCTGAACCAATGACAGAGGAAGTACTTCCCATGCAACCAATTTCCCTTCATCACAACCTTTATTTATTGTGTGCACCGGCCAATCCACTCACCTAGTTAGTTTATGGAATATTCTACAAAGGCAGGAATAAAAACTTCATTCAATTTTAGCCTCTTCCCAGCCTCTGCATAAGTTCTCCAGAGCAGTGATCCTGAAACGTAACATGTGCAACTCACCAGGTTAATAGCTCTGAAGCATGTGCATCTTGGAAGAGAGTGCATTTCAGACAAGCTCAAGGGTAGTGATGTGTGTTGCTGACTCTTAGACCACACTTGGAGGAGCGAGGTGCTAGTTAACTGAGTAGCTTTTATGAAGGTGGAAGCTGATTGCTAGTGTTTCCCTAGATTAAGTGACATGTTTTCATGAAAGGAGAAAGGGAGGAAAGGCAGGAGGAAGAAAATTAAGTTTTTTTCTAAAATCTCCAACATTCTTGCCTGCTACACAGGCAAAAGAGCACTTGACCAAATGTCAAATTACAATAAAATGGTGACAATTAATTGAAAAACTTACCAGGGAATTAGGTGACTAACAATCATCATTTATTGAAACCAGAGGAATCTCAGCCGAGGGATGAGTGACAAAGGAAGAGAATAAAAGAGAAGTTTAGTTTGGAAGCTATCTAGATTTATCTAAAACCTGTGGACAAAGTCATATCTCCTATGAATACATTCAGCAGTTTAGCAAACAGCCTCTATATGGAGTGGAGGAAATCATGCCTCAAATTTTCTAGATTCTTCAGCAAATACTCAAAATCAAGTTACTAGTTGAAAACTATGATTTTTGGATACAGGTGAATATTGTAATGCTTTCAATTTTTGACTTTAATAGTACTAAATGTACAAGTTTAATGAAATATCATCTATGAGGTTTGGCTTCATCTTAGTTTAAATAAAAATTGGATCATTGGAATGAAAGCTTCATTATTCTCTTATTATATAAGACCCAACTTATAACAGCCAAACCACTCACACCTCTGTCATCTCTTCTCCATTCCTCTGTCCAGGGGAACTAGTTTGCTACACTGAGTAACGTGAGAATATTAGCTACATATGAGTTTTCCTCTTTTTTTGTACATACGTGTATACAAACATAAAGATTTATTATGAGGAACTGACATACCTCTCTATTAAGGTTAAGGTATTCCAGCACGTGCCATCTGCAAGGCAAAGACCAAGGGAAACAATGATGTGATTGAGTTCCGTTTCTAGGACTGGAGAAGCACGGGAGCTAACTGATGGTGTAAATTTCAGACTATTGGCAAGATCAGGCAGGATGTGCCAGTTCAAGTAATGAGACAGGACAAGGAAAATGGAAAAAGGAGATCACAGGGCTTGGTATTTTTTCTTCTATCTTTTGCTTCAGTAAAGCTATACAGGACTAAATATGTCCATCCTTACTGGGGGGTGGAGCAAATTTTAATGTTACCAAGTAATACAGTAATTCAAATGTTAACCTCATCAGAATCCTTTTATTTTTGAAAATCTTATTACATACATTCAAGAATTTTTTCTCTTTCCTCTATGTGAGTTACAGGGACCAAACTTGGAATATCAAGTCTGGTAAAAAAAACTTCACCTCCTGATTTATCTCAGACTGTCATCTAGAAAGTTTTTTACAGACACATCACACTGCTTAACCTCAGCACTCAGTAAAGCCCACCATGTGTGAGACACAATAACCAGGGTGTCTCCTGTTATCATTTTTTAACTTTACCTGAGGTTTTCTTTGGGGAAATTATTTTTTCAGAAACTTCCCAAATGAACTCTTATCTTATTATCCATGGAATAGTATGAGACCCATCTACTGATTACCTAGCACAGGTTGCCAAAGGCAGATAAGATGATCACAAAAAAACACGGGAGTGAAGCATCCTGATGATTTTCTACAGGTCTCATTTAACCAAAATAAACACAGGCACAGCAGCAAACAACCTATCTTGATTTACACATCTGCCCAGCCTTTCACCTGTGGGACAGGGAGTCGGTTTTCTGAATCCCAATTTCAACCTTGTAACATCTCAAAAAGCTATTTCCTTAAACCAGTAATATCTCTTACACTAAGGACCTAACCCAAATATAAGAGTTAGTCTCCCAAACTCATATTAACTCAAGTACACAGAATCAGATGGAGTTTTCAAATGCAAACGTTTCTAAATGGTTCAGAAATCAACAAACTGTCCAAACTTGAGATTTGAAAACAAGTCTAGTTTAGACATGTGGGGATAGCAAAGATGATCATAGAAGATGGGAAAGAGAGGAGGGAAAGAGGAAGGACACAAGTATACGTGGGTTTATTGGCAAGACAGAACCAACAGGGTTTTGCACTGTGTTGCTAGGCACCCCATCAAGTACTGTTTAGGTGAGTTAGCAGGAGATTAAGCTCCTCGCTGTCCATGTGACAAGCAACCTGATAAAGTAATAGTCTTTAGAGTAAGACATCGTTTGTGTTGCAGCTTAGCCCATCTCTATATATTTTATACTGAGTAAAGGATTTTCTCTTCAGAACCTTAGGTTTCCTAACTGTGATGTATATAAAATGATAACTAGATGTGTAATGAGCTTTCAAGGATTCCTGTGTTAATGCAGAGGTGAATCTGCTCTCACTGAAAGCCCACTGTGATGCCCACTATTATTATGAAAAGCCAGGTTCTCTGGCACAGAACATGGAGCTGAACCAGTCTTGACAGGCAATCTCACTTAAGGAAGGGAGCCAACTCACAGATTTTCAGGGTAATTGAGCCCCGAGATCTGAATTATTAGCCAGTTCTACCAGCATGCTAATGCATCTAAATTATATGAGCCAATGACTGGGGATACAGGCCCTTGATTAGACCATATTCACTGGAGACAACATTTTAATCCAGACATTCTTTCAGATAGATTGTAGAGACTATTAAATGGTACACATGAGTTAGAGATATTATAAATTCTATTATCTTTTGGAAACAGGGTTTTAAATATCTGTAAGCTGAAAAATCCATAATCTAGAACTCAGAAATATGTTTCTGTAAATATACCCTTTCAAAATAGATTTTACATAGAGTTTTAGTAGCATTTCAAAATTTCTTGCTTTAGATAATATAAAGCATTTAAAATGCATCTTGTATGGATTAAAAGAAAATTTAATTTTGAGATGCTATTAAAGGATTAGAATTATAGGCAAAAATAAATATTAAAATGAATATCAATGTATCTAACATAATAAGGTTCTAAGAACTGGAGCCTTCCAGAAGTCAGGTAATTGCCCAAGTCACACTTTTGACATTTAGTTATGCCAACAAAGGTGCTGCTGATTGCCTGGAGTTAGGAACCAGCAGGTATTTTCATGGACACCCAACAACGGGTACTAGAATTTAGTTTCACTAGTGAATTTTATGACTACATTTTTTAAAAAGAAGGTTTTCAACCCCTAACAAAAGAAAAAAGGTTTCTAATTGGACCCCAAATATATGATTCCTCATTCTATAAAGTTGAGCTATATAAAATATCATTATTATCATATATACATACACTAAATTAGAAATAAAAATTATGAAAGTAAACATTAATTAATAAACTATGGTTTCTTAAGTAAAATGGTTTGAAATGGCAACACTTCCCATAGAAATCTCTTCTCTAAACTTCACATGGAGGCTTCTTTCTATTGTTTGTGCCATGAGATCATAACTAAATTCATTGTCAATATCTCTGTCATGGAAGGCAAAGAACAGGGAACGTGAACACATTTTCAGGGTTTATTATATTTTTCCACATAGTAATCCCTAAGATCATTTTACGTGTTTGGTTGTGTACTAGTTTACTCTCACCTGGTATTGTCAATGTGGACACTTGCTTGCATGTGTAGACTCTGAGTAAATGCATACATACAACTCTGAGTGTGCATGTGTGCACGTATATGTGAGTGAGTGTGTGTGTGTGTGTGTGTGTGTGTGTGTAAAATTCCTTTGGGCAAAATTAAGACGATTTCACATTATAATAATACTCATAAGAGGATTGAAAAACCACATTTGAACATATGCTGACAGATGTTTCTCTTCCAGTTCCAGAGAAGGCACTTCATAAACATCATCCAAACCCTTTAGTATGAGATGTCAGCAAAGATCAGGCTACAATAGTTGAGTTTATCTTTAAATAAATTGGAACTAAACCTTGGAAACTCTCTTGTTCTTTTTTAAACAAACATAAGATTCTTTCTAGATAGATTAGCTGTCATACAGCATGAAGCATCTTGTCAATACTACTTAGGAAGCCTGGCCCTGCGTGTCCCTAAAATCTGAACCTAAGGCCCCCATCTGTTCTTAGACATAATCAGTTTACCTCAGATTATTAAAATCTAAGGTTTTATATTTCTTCTATTACTTCCATTATGCCAACAAAACTATAAACAATATGGGTCTTCTTCTGGGCTCATTAGTTTAAAATATTTGTGTTAAAAGATCATTGATTAAACAATTTTAAATATCAGTATTAATACCAACAGAAAGATTCACAAGAAATTGAGAACAACCATTACCTGAGCTCGGATGTGGCTGGGAGTCATGGCTCATTCTGATTCTAATAGATTTGGCAGCAAAGCTTCTAACCGTGCTTATTATCATCCTAGCCCTTAGTCTGCAGAGTTTCTTCATTCCACTAAAGTTATGAACACACTTATGAACTCCTGCAGTGGGTAGAAAACACCAAAGTAGTGGGTATTAAGGGTCTTCCAAGGGCATTTTTCTATTTTGTCTTCCATACCTCTGTGGGTGATAGAAGACTGCGGTGTGGTTGAAGCCTCAATTTTATTAAGGTCTAAAAAGAGAAATGAACTGATGAGGTTTTATGGGCACAGCAATATGTTGGTTTGAACTTGTTTCCTGATCAGGTGTGGACTCAGAGTCAAAATAGCCATAGCATATAGACCAATCTAACAATAGGTTCACATCTACACTGGGACTTACTTCTTAATACCTGAAGTGTTGTTTTTACATTTTTCTCTTTTGTTACCTCCTGATCATCTTGTGATCCAGAATCCATCAGGGTCCAAATACAATATTGTCCATTAAACATTCCAGAAAGAAGAGACTAAGACATAGTAGCTCAGAAATGCATAGTTAGCGTAGAACCAAGTAAGAGCCTTGAAAGTCCATTCAAGTAAATTCAACAGTAATAGTGAGACACTATTCCATAGCTATGCACTAGCATTCTAAAAAGATATTGATAAATAAATTATATGAACTGTAAGGCAACATATTTGAAAGGAGAGAATTATGAAACCCTGTGTGGTAGGTAGAGACCATGTCTATCAACTCATAAAATACACTTACTCAAGTGATTCCTATTGTTAGTCATTGAGTAGAAAAAGATTGAAACCCACTAACTGATCTCACTCTCGTGGAGTTTAGAGTCTTGTGGGGGATATGATAGGAAATATTATACCAAAAAAAAAAAAAAAAAAAAAACAGACAGGGTAGACACACTGGAGAGTGATGTGGAAAGACAGCCCCCTTTCTTGTGATCTACAATGCAAACAACTCTGCAATGTAGAGTTCTACAATGCTCTACAACAACCAAATGCTATACTCTTCAGAACAGAATTGTGTGAATCTGAGATATCCTGAGATCACTGCCCACTGTGCTGAAGTGGTTAACTGATCAGCTTCTTGTACATCAGAACAATCTCATCAGATTGATCAGATACACAGAGCAGGATTGTCTGAAGAGGCAACACAGGACAGCAAAGAAGCTGGGTTAACCGTAATCTGAATTCTAGCCCTACTACTTATCAATTGGCTATCTTTGGGCTAGTTATATGCTCTCATTGGCTGTTTCCTCACATTACTTAAGAGATAGCTGTTCTTCTGACTTTAGTCAGAATATAAAATACCATTATTCCAATGTTACACATAAAAAGTAGATGTTCAAAGTGGTACCGATGATGCTTACCAAAGCAATTAACCTCTGCTCTAATGCTCTGCACGGGCTTTCCCATGAGATGGGTTCCTTCTGGGGAGCTGGGGACTTTCTTTGTTCTCCTATTCCACTCTTTGCAATGAAGATCTCTCCTATTAGACAGGATGAATGATCCAGGCAACCCCACCAGATATTATCCTCTGCCCCTCACTACATAGAAAATAGTACTGGGGGTGGAGTTAAAGTTTGAATGCTGCCAGGTTACCAGTTATATTCCTTTCATTGGGTGAAAAAGGTAAACCATTATGTTAATGTGTCTGCTGTAAATCACCTCAGGTCAAGTATGATAGTACCTTTTTAAAATACAGATTATACATGATGCCATTGTATACACTGAAGCTGAGGTGTTATACAGGCAGAATGGATCTCATACACTAAATATTTGTTGACAAATTACTTAATGCCATCCTAGTTCATCTGTAAAATGTCTGAGAAAGTGACTCATGTACAGAGAAGCTTTGTGGGACATGGCCATGGATTTTCTAATTTGGCTCTTCCTATAGAAATTCCTGTTTACTCAGCATAGCCCTGTCTCTCTTCTTGGCTGCTCTGTGATGTGTTTCCTCAAAGCTCACAGGCAGTCACAGCTCTGGTCCTTGAGAGATTTTTTTTTTCACATGAATTTCAACCTACATGGTCCTTGCCTATTCTTGGAGAGTCAGTAGCTAGGCTTTCATTAGTTAGTGAACATTCCATTCTCAACTACAAATGGTCCAGAAAAAAATGCTTGGTTGGCACTGGGGTTTATTATGAACTTTTGCATATATTATCTTAATTTAGTACAACATCTCTATAAGAAAATATATAGAGATAACCCATTTTGGAGATGAGAAGACTGAGGCTTAGCAAACTATATTTAAAAGTCAACCATAAAACTGAAAGTGGGTGTGTCAGTTACATTAGTGTCAAAGTGAATAACATATAAGAAATAAAACAATTTAAAGGAAAAAGGATTTGTTTTGTTAATACCTGCAGAGACTCCATTATCAGAATGAGGAAGAAATAATGGATCAAAGCCCATCAACTGCTCTATAATTGTCTCAAACAAATAAATTACTGAGAGGAATACCAGGGCTCAGGGCTCTTCCAGAGGTTTTTGCAAGAAAAGATTTCATAGTTTTATTTAGGCTGTTATCTCCAAGGGCCAGACATTCCATTGTTTTGCATATAATGATATATTTAACATTAATCCTGTACTTGGTACTCTATTGGTTTTATATTATTTGTTATATGGGTACATGAGAAAAGTTTTCTGTACTGTGAAAAGAGACATAAGCATAAAACCAGCTCAAACAAGTTGAGTGTCTTAGAGGGAAGAATCAGGAGGTGTCAGGGTGGTCCAAAGGACCAATAGGCCTGAATGCAGGTAAGACTGACAGGGGTCTAAGTGAATTTAACTCTCTTTGCTTGGCAAATGATACAGGATTGGGTGACAGTATAGCAGAGCCAAATACATCAGTTGGGGCAGAATAGAAAAGACAATATCCTTTCAGTGGGTTAAAGAGCTGGACCCTGGACCTGGCTTTTACTATTTACATATGATGCAAGCACTAGAGTTAGAGATTACACATCAAGTTTCCTTTTCTTTTGGATGAGGCCAAATAGAGAGTCTCATCTGATATGAATCCGATACATGAACTCTGTATTTTTTGGGGTCTCTATGAAGTAGGGCAGCCCAGGATGTTATCATAAAGGAATATAGGTATAGGCAAATCAGAAGGGCAGGAACAGAGGGTTTTAGCAGATTAAAGGTGCCCTGGTACCAAGCCATACATCATAAATAATTCTGGAATGGACAGCAATATTTAGTTTGGGGATACTACCAATCTATGGTGAACCTCCAATGGAGAACTGAGGGGGAAAACCCCTAGAGAACATCTCCTGTGAACAGTGCTGTGTCTGCCACAGATAGACCTCACTGAAAACCAGGAGATAAGAAAAATTGTGATTTATTCACAGAACCTGAATACTCTGGCTTGAGAAAAAGAGAAGAATGGGCATGTATCTGGAGGGACAAATGCAACAAGACTAAATCATTTCAGACCTTTGTGAACGTGGAGAGATCAAATCTCGGGTGTGGAGCTAGAGGCAACCCTTATCTAGCATGGGAAACATACTCTGTTTTGTTTTCATGGCATGTTTTCATATTGAGCTTCTATTATGATAGATAATACTGGTTTTCCATTTACTTAAAGATAAAGTTTCTTTTCAGAATACATTAAGTTTTTTTGTAAAGTGAGTCCATTTAACGATAACTAAGTAAACAGTCTCACAGATGGAAGTGGGAGCAGCAAAGATAATGGAGGAGTGATGTCCGAAGTGCAGGAACACCTTCTGGAGAATGGGCTGCAGCTGGCAGTTTGAGCAGAAGAGTGATAGGATCAAGGCTCTGCTTGGACAGTTTAATGTGCCTTCAGTCTAAGAACGGATAGAGGTGGGAGGTGGAAGCCACAGGCAGAAGCACTGGGACTGGACAGGCAGGAATAGAGGGGAAAGAATTGAGGCAGAACAAAAGATAATCAGAAGAGTTAGGAATTCACACCACCGAAGTCAACACAACACAACGCAGAACAGAACAGCTGACACTAAAACTGCCTAAAAAAAAAATCTATTACCAGAAATATTAGAACTAATGTAGCAAAATAATGGGACAGTAATCAGGGCCTTTTAACAGGTAGAGCACTTACATAATTCATCTCCTGTGAGGCCATCAGTGATGGAAGGAAACCATGAACACCACACCAGCATTTCTTCAGAACAGCTGGGTTTGCTTTGCAGATTTGCAGTACAAACTCTGGGAAGGTCATCCAAGCTTGGTGTGAAGCTTCAGAAGGGCAATGTTCGTGCCCTCGGTAGACATTACAGTGGCTGTATTTTCAGAGAGCACAGATATTTACAATGTTTGTTTAGAGCTTTGAAGTAAGCCAGGAAATTTATTTTCCTGAGCACATTATTTAGTTAGAGAAATTAAATTTAATAGACATAATCTTCTAAGTGTCAGAAAAATTATTCGGAACTCCAGCTTAAGATAGTATCCATTTATCAAGGTTGCAAAGAGTCTTATGCTGGTGCTGGCAAGATCTGTTGCTACTGGCTGACCTTATTCTGGAACGTATGTGCATATATTCCTCCCCAAAGGCACACACACAGGGAGTTTTTAAGCATGCTTTACCTCTATGAAGATTATTTCCACAAGTTCTGGTTCCCTGAGAGTTTAAACCACCATGTTTTCAAATGAACTAGCAATTCATCCGCATCAAGAGAAGAAAAAGACCTATCAGATTATCAAGTCTGTCCCAAATGATACCTAAGGAGTGTTCCCTGCAGTTTACTTTCAGTTGAGCTTCTGGTTTTAAATGACTCCAGCAACGGGACTCTTCGTCAATCTAAGAGGCCCGTGGGAGCCTTTGCTCAGCCGAAAAGTCCTCATTTTAGAAAACATATTCTGATATGAGGTCTCGTTACACTGCTTGCCTCTCCCAACGGGCTCTTTCTTCTTCCCCACGTTTATGCCCTTCGGCCCCTACTGATGCCAGGGAATGGCAACAGCTTTCCTCATCAATTACTCTCTTCTTTCCCTTCATCACTTTTTATTCTTTGTTAGTCTGAAGGTTTCTATACTTTTGTCTGCTTCTCCACTCTGGGTCACCATAGTAACTGCAGGCTTTGACAAGCATGCCATTTCATCAGAAACCCTTGAAGGCTGCTTCTTGCCCTATGGCCCTCAGCTCCAGTACAGATGGAGACTTTCTATAATCTCGAGCACTTGAGACCTGATCAAGTTTGAGAGTGCCCTCATAATCACTTGTACAAGATAATCACTCAGTAAATCTCTGGTGTTCAGGAGCTAAATGTTCCACAAGGAAAAGTACTGAATGTTATCATATACTCAAAAATATAAGAAAGAGAAAAGCAACAAGGAGAACCAGCCAGGTGTACTCTCCCTTTGTCACACTGTGTCTCTGGATCTCTCCTTACAAAGTGGTGAATAGGGGGTTAGACCACAAGTCACATATGGAAATTCCACCAAACCCTAGGCCCAGCTCCAGGTAACGAACGAGTAATGGTGGTGACCCTGTTTCACATTGCCAAGTTTATCAATATATATATATATATATGATGGCAGTTACACTGGGATTTCAGATATATTAACCGTTTGTTGTACCCCATGCAATAACTGAAATACAGCTTTGTGCTTCCACCCTTCCATCCCCCAAAAACCCTCATTTCTTTCCTTAGAGGGAGAAATATAACTGCTAAATATAGGAAGCTGAACAGTAGTGTGACTTAACCTGAATAGTATCAGCTCAGCCTGGACAGTATAGAAAGAGCTTTTGCCTTATAAAATAAAGGGAGAAAATGCTGAACACACACACACACACACACACACACACATACACACACACAATCACTCACACAGAAGGATGATAAGAAGGAGGAGAAAGAGAGGAAAGCAGAGAAGAGGAAAAGAAGTGAGATGAAGAGAGGAAAGAAAAGAGATTAAAAAGAATAATTAAGCTGATACACCATGTTTTTCCTTAATAATGACAATTTTTCCCACCTTGAAATATTACTGGTTTTTGCTGATGTCTGGCAGTTATGGGACTGAGTGGGTGACTAATATTTCTAATATCTCAATTCAAATAACATAATATGAAGAAAGAGAGTCAGTTTCTCTTGGGAATGAGCACCCATAATGGCTTTCCAATTCAGACTGAAAACACACACACACACACACACACACACACACACACACACAAACACACACACACACAAACACACACACACACACAAACACACACACACACAAACACACACACACACAAACACACAAACACACACACACACAAACACACAAACACACACACATACACACAAACACACACACACGAGAGAGAGAGAGAGAGAGAGAGAGAGAGAGAGAGAGAGAGAGAGAGAACAAATAAAACAGTTACCTAGGCTGATAATGCCCTTCCATAGAGCAATAGACTGTCCAACAAGAATTCAAGTGCAGACATTGGAAGCCTCCTTTCTAGCTCTTGGCCAGGGGTATCCAATTACGACCAAAACAATATGAGCTACTGCCACTGCCCTTGGTGGTCTACCAGAACTTGAGGGTAAATCCATATTTCTAAAGATGCCATCCCAAATATTTTATACACAGAACTTGGAGGAATTGAGCTAGAACTGATATGGAAATCTCATTAAGGTCTCAGAGTATTGGAAGGTGCTATGAAATCTGCTAAGAGAGGAAAGCAATCAATTGATCAAAAGTATTAATGGCTGCAATACCTATAAACCACCACAATTAGCAGCGCAGCAAGCTATACTCAAAGGTTCAGTGGTGGCACTTCTATCTTGGGCGTAACCAATAGCTGTCTAATTGGATTTAAGGACCACTCAGGTGTAAGGAACTCATGCCAAGTACTCTAAATCTAGTCAACTACCCATGACTTGGTGATGTCATGGGGTTAGAGGAGAACATATTACCAGCACTTCCCTACACCAGTATAATTCCTAAGTACTAATCCTTATATTGACAGCTCAGTGCTCATCAAAGAAACTCTCTTTAGAAGCAGAGGGAGACAAGTAGAAAAATCAAAACTGGTCCAAATATAGAGAACTAGTGAATACAGCATGCCCAGTTCTGACTGATACATCAACAGAACAACTAAAGCTGAGGGAGCACCTTGGAAGAGTGGGTGGGAAATTGTAAAAGCCAGAGAACAAGGAAACTTGCTATAAAACTTGCCTTCTATAAGTTCCAGATAAACTTCACCTGTGAAATCTTAACAATATAGTAGCTCAAACAATGACAATATCAGTTGACATGTCAATATGAATGATGGAAATCTCACAAGGCCCTACCTCTAGATGAAGAACTATAGGTGACTAATGACTACTGAGAAAGAGAGAATCTGTCTTTTCATTCTGTGAGCTCCCTAACTGGTTATCCAGTACCAAGTGGGTAGCCTTAAACATATATACATAAAAGTAACACAAAATGGGCACAGCAGACTGTATGCAAATATTTACATTTAAACATACATATATAACAATATAAATAAGCATACATAACAATATTAACTAAAAATAGAAATAATTTATGAGAATATTAGGAAGGTGTGCAGGTTAAGAAAAAGGGGGTAGTGGGAAGGAAGCAGGGTTCAATAATCAGTGACTAAAAATGATAAAAGTGATATATATATTTATATATATAATGAAGTAACCTAATAAGGCTATCTCATTAAATTAATAAATACTAATAAGTTTGAGAATAAAAAGAAACTTTTAAAAAGCGTGAAAACACAGGCTAAATAAATGTAGAAGTAAAATAACACCGTCAAAACATTCTCCAGATTTCAATATTGTAGCCACAAAGTACCTACCCATGGGCTTGGATCCACTGAAATATGGCTAGTACAAATGGAGACATATCATGAGTATGAAGTATTTGACATATTTCAAAGACCTAATTAACAATTTTGATATTAATTGTACTACTTAATATTTACTATCTAATGGTGCTAGTTTAGGTAGAGCTAGATAAATCATGTAAACCAACAATTCCAACTTTAGCCTGCTTTCTTAATGTGTCTACTATAAAACTGACATCAGATATATGCTTATTATTGCACTTCTATTGAACAAATCCTCTCAGTTAATAACCAAGACAAAAGTCAGCATAATGAAAGGAGAAAGGTTTTCCATAGAAGAAGCAGGATGGCTACAAGTAGGTGCTCAAGCTGATGACAGCTCTAAACTAATTGCATGCTATCAGTGCACTGAAATGTCACCATTAGAGGAGCACACACCAGGAACAGTAGCTATATCTGAAATCAGACCTGGGGTGGAGCAATAGAAACCCTTATTTGTTCCCAATGTAAAAACAATTTGGCCTTTGGCTATAAAACTGAATGTGTATATAGTCTGTGAACCAGCAAACTTATGCCTACATATCACTCTGAGGCTGCGGCTGCTGCGGCTGCTCTGTGATGCAAGGCATCCATCCAAGTGCTTGTACTGTTATCATGATACCCTGAGCTGGAGATGACTCAAATGTCTGCTAGCTGTCCAGTGGTCAAACCCATTGTGATATATTTTATAGGTTGCAAAACTGTTTGGAATACTCTAATAAAATGAGTGGATATTATGAAACGCTGTACAGTTTAGAGATAAGAGAGGTCCTGTGTCTCTTTAAAACAGAAGGATTGCACAAAACTGAGAGAGCTCTGTAGCAGTGAGGGAATGAGACTACACAGTTAGGAGGGATTCCTAGACATTAGGATGATAAGGTATCAGGCATTCTTTATTTTTCAGTGGACGGTGGGACCACAGGGGTTTCCTCCAACTCAAACTGTAAATAAGCTGTACATCTATATATTTGAACATGACCTTGACAGAGAGAGAGCATATGGAAAGATTACATTTGACCAGACAACCTGCCTTCCATTTTATTTTAGTTGCTTAGTAGAATTTTATGAGAAAACATCTCCTTGGCTGGCCAGGAACTTGCTATGTAGACCAAGGTGATTTGAACACATAGAAAGACTTGAGTGTGAAAACTAAAGGTGTAGAGCACCACACCGTGCCTGCACTTTATTTTTAATAACATCTATTGATGACACTATGGCCTTCTGGTATTAACCACATGGCTTCTACATTATTTTTTCTTTCCTATTTTTCTTATATCCTATTGTATGTAGTCTCAGAATTATATATGTGTGTATGTATGTATATGTGTTCACACAGACATACACACTATATGTAATGTAGTAAAGGATTCCCATTCTTTGGCCTTGATTTCACTCAGTCACACAGAGAATGCTGCTGAAGAAAAGCAGGACTCTCTTTCACACATGGTGCTAGAAGGAAGAGCCTTGATGGTGTGTGATGGTAATAGCAACTTGCTTATTCCCCAGTGTCTCTTGAGGAATCTTTATTTATGCTCTTGTCATGATTAATACGTGGTAATTGGAGATGTTCTTGAAAGAAATCTTGAAGCTCACTCCTAATACTTTTGAAGATATATAAACTAAAAATGAATGTGCAGACACAGAGATTTTTTTCAGGGACCAGGATGGCACAGATAAACTGCAAAGTTCAGCTCACCCTGTTGAAGGGCACTAGGAGCCACTAAAGTGGACCTCAAAATTGAACTACTTCCTGGTCAAAGTACAATCAATACATATTTTTAAAGATATCAAACTGTTTCCTGCAAGTGGGTTATATAACCACTTTAAATGCCTAACTGAATTCCAAAAGATAATGTCAGAGCTAGCAAGTATAGCTTATTCTCTTTCAATTAGAACAAAAATAAACTCATATTGACATTTTTCACTCCCATGCTTGGTACAGCATTGTACATGAATGCTAATATACAAAAACAATCTAAATGTCTAATGACAGATGAATAGGCAATAAATTAATAATCATATGCAGTGGGATACCAATCAGCATTAAAAGAAAATTACTGTCTGTGACACTGAAGAAATTCAGGGACATTCGGTAAAGAAGTAGACACAGAAGAGTCACTGTATAATCTCACTGACACAGAGAAACTTTTAGGATCAAATTTGTAGCTACGCAGACAAGTGCCAGGACCCAGAAGTACTGGAGAAATGACATATACATTTCTATAGCTAAATATGACAAATAAATACTGCCTTCTGTGCACAGTTGGGAGATTGTGAACAGTAGACTTTATACAGAAAGAAATGGTCAAGAAAGATGCTTAATGCTTCATCACAGTATAAACAAAAACATTTGAGAGGCCAGAATTGCTTACCTTGATTTAAAGATTATGTAATTTGTAGACATATATAAAAGCAGTATATGGTTTGCCATGACCATATGTCAGATACAATCAACAGGGCAGAACTTTCAGCAGTGAATCACTTTTGGAAGCCAAATAAAACACACACACACACACACACACTCTCAAACACACACACACATGCACACGCACACACACAAACGCATACACACACACATTTATGTACTCACATACATATAAAAATATGATCTTGTAGATATCTTAATTGGACTGCCCATGGATATTATTTTATCATGTATACCCTCATGAAAGTGTCACATTGCACTCTAAATGTCTCACTCTAAATATATACCATTTTTAGTCCTCATACCTTTATAAAATAAACAAGGTAGTTTTGAATGTGCAGTCTGAACCATTTTTACCTTGAAAACATTTACTCTGCCTGAGGGCACCTGGAGGCTTTCCTGGTCAAATCGTTCTTAGTAAGAAGAGCTTAAGGGGTCTGCTAATTTTATTGATCCTGAGTAGGCTCCTCTGCTACTGCCAGAGGATCCTGGGCCCTGTTTCTCAGTGTAAACTCTAACTTCAGGATGTGGAGAATCAATGCACTCACTGTTATTCTCACCAAGGAGTGGAACAATTACTAAAATCTATTTGCCAGTAAATGTGCCTTGTCTTGTAAATCATTGGGTCGTTAACCTTAACAATTTCAGTGTGCCGTCTTTATCCAATTCAATTAAAGTACTGACCAAGGTAATGCTTAAGAATACATTTCAGGCAAAGGAATGTACTATCATGGTATTATATTCTCATAAATTAAACATCCTCCTTTTGGAGAAGGGACACTGAATGATAAATACAGGGCAGAGGAGAAACAAAAGTAATGGTTATAGGAGACAGTGGGTCAGGTATTAGGGAGAACTAACAGCCAAGGCCTAATCACATGCATTGCTTCTGCCCTCCAGCACAGCTAAAAATCATCTGGGCAAAGGGAAAAGCCCACTGCACTCTTAGGTGTCCCAGATGACTGAATTGTACCACAGGGTAAAACAGTCTATCTACAGGTCCTAGTCTCTGGCAACTGTAACAGAAAACATGAAGATGCACCATGTCCAGGCCTAGTCTTCCACAGACAGAAAGACCTACTTTGATAATAACTGAAAAAGAGCTCCAGAGTTATAGCACTCGCTCTGTGGCCTTTCCTGGATGCTTGGGGTTAAACAGAGATTAAGAAAGAAAACAAGCACTAATAGGGAGTGTGTCTCAGAATTAATGGTGCCTTTGCAAAATTTGATAACAGTATGGATGTCATTGCTCTTCCTAAGGGGGTTGAAACCAAATTGGTCTTCAGCTTCCTTCCTCCCATAACTCTTCCAACCAACCAGCATATTTGTATCATGAGATACTGCTTACCAATAATACTCAACATGCTGCTGCAAAATTAGTAATGTAAACATACCATCTTACTGTCCTGTAGGTTGAAGCACCATGTAGATAGCTGGAGGCTGTCTATACTCTGTTCTGAAGATGATAGAGGAACAGTTGGTACCTGCAAGTTCTGGTTGTCACAGTATTAGCTACTTACATAGGCATTGTGAGCCTTGGAGGCCACTGAGGATATATCCCACCTTCCATTTTTCTCGGAACACATCAGTTTCAAGAAAGAAAAGCACGTAGAGCTAGACTTAGAGTGTAAGAGACTCCTTTCTTAAGCCTAAGGGCTTATGTTAGGCTCCCCAGCACCTGGTAAAAAGATGGATGTATATAATGTGTTCACCTATGACCTCAGGACTGTACTGGGGCTTAGAGACAGGAGGATCACTGGGTCCTGTTGACCAGCCAGTTTAAATGAAGGAAACAATGTGAGCCACAGTTCACTGAGAGAACCTGTATAAGAAGACTAAGGTAGACAGTGACAGAGGAATATCCTTTTCTGGTCTCTGCACATGTGCATGGTAGATAAGGCACATAAGTGTACAAGCGTGGACACACATACAGAATGGTGGGGCATTACATGTATAGACATGGACACACTCAGAGTTGTGGGGCATTATGGTTGTCTTTTTTTTTTAGTTTTTATTAATGAATGTTTTATTTAATATTAACTAGAAACAAATCACCAGAAAGTTATTACATGTGTGTGGCACACACTAAATTTTCAATAGACAGCACAAAACCATGACATTCCTTGGAGGGAGTGAAAGAGGAGTAGTGATAGAATGGGCAATGTTTCATAGACTCTTGTCATGGCGTCCTTATTCCTCAGGCTGTAGATAAGAGGGTTGAGCATGAGGGTAAAAATAGTGTAGAAAACAGCCAGAATCTTATCTTCTGCTGGGAAACAAAGACTCCGAGGTCAAAGATAGGTGTAGACAAGAGGTGGATAATAAAATGTCACCACAGTTAAGTGAGTTGAACATGTGGTGAAGGCCCTTTTCTCTCCCTCATTTGAGCGCATATGGAAGGCAGTTAAAAAGACCTGACCATAGGAAGCTGTGATGCCCAAGAAAGGCAGTAGGAGAAAGAGGCTTGTGCTCACAAACACCAAGTACTCATAAACCCAAGTGTCCATACAGGCCAGGAACAACATGGCTGGAACATCACAGAAGAATTGGTTAATGGACCTAAAATGGCAGTAAGGAATATAAAGGGCATATAAAGTATGTGCTAAAGAGTGGATTGAACCAAATAACCAGGATCCTATGATCATCTTCAGACACATTAGTTTGTGCATGTAAATGGGATAATAAAGGCATCTTAGTTAGGGTTTTATTGCTGTGAACAGACACCAAGACCAATGCAAGTCTTATAAATAAAAACACTTAATTGAGGCTGGCTTACAGTTACAGAGGTCCAGTCCAGTATCAAGGCAGAAACATGGCAGCATCAGGCAGGCATGGTGCAGGAGGAGCTGAGCATTACCACATCTTCATCCAAAGGAAGCCAGGAACAGACCGAGCATCCTCAGGCAGCTAGGAGGAGTGTCTCCAAGCCTATCCTCAGAGTGACACACTTTCTCCACACCTTCTACTAGTGCCACTCCCTGGGCCAAGCATTTGCAAACCATCACAGAGGGGCTGGCAGATAGCCACAAAGAAGTCATAAGCCATGGAAGCCAGGAGCAAGCCCTCAGAACCAGCCATGGTCAAAAAAAAGAAAAAAAGAAAGAAAAAAAAAAAAAAGACTGCACTCCACAGCCCAGAAAAGAGATGTTTGTGGCCAGAGAGGAAGTTAAATGCCAGCTTGGGAACAGTGGTAGAAAATCCATCAAGTCCATAAGAGAGAGCTGGCTGAGGAGAAAGTACATGGGGTGTGAAGCCTTGGATCGACATAGATAAGGTAGGTCATGCTGAGTTTCCAAGCAAGGCCAGAAAAAAGCCATGTGTGATGAACAGCAAAAGTAGCAGGCCAGTCTGATTTTGTGAGAGCAACCCTAACAGAGCGAAATCACTTGAGTTGTAATTCCATTTCTCCATGAAAATGTATATCTTCATATTTCTTGAGAAGAGCGACCTTTATAATATATCTTGAAAACACTGCTCCTCTTTCTAGATGGTTGCATGCTCCGTCCATTAATTCTTGGAAGATCATATAATCTGGAAATAGGCTCCAGTCTGATGATTTATCCATGTCTAGTCTACAACACAGCATTTACATACAGCAGACTCTCAACCTGTGTGTCTTTACAATGCAGCCATTCCATGCAGATGGCCTGTGGGTCTTGAGAAGTCTTCAGTCCCTCTCTGATTTCAAAAAAGAGAGAAAGGTAAGGTTTTGGGGCTTTGCTGAGGCCCACTATAGGAAAGCTAATTTCATCTGGTAAAAAGAGTAAAATCTGAGTTCTATCTATGGTCCTATGTGAAGAAGACATGATTTTATAAATAAGCTCTGTCCCCAAACATAAGATTACATATTTTCTGTCGCCTCTTCCTTAAGAGTTAATGCAAATGAACCTTCCAAGCAACTGGGCAGAAAAGTATAACTAAGGAAAGCTGACCCTGATGAAGTAATGTTATCAAGATGGGGAGGGGGATAATTATCTCTTAATGAGCTAAGAACTCTAAGAGCCAGAAGCCCCTCCCTGGAGACAGATGCTTTCTGAACCTCCCTTCTATGCCTGCAAGCTTTTCTGAGTTCTAACTTTCATAACAAGCAATTTCTTTCCACCATTTCCTCTCTTCTTCAAACCTTAGGCTGGCTAACCCTGATGCTCTGGATAGTCTCACTGTGAAGGATGGTTCGTTCCTCTCCTCTGGGCAGCTGAGCACAGGCTTTTCAACCTGGGCCTGCCAGCATTCCTGGATCATAACTCAAAAGGAAAGTCACTCTTTCTTCCTTATATCCATCTTGTCTCTCAGAAGCCTCTGTGATGTCAACTTGCCTGTCCTGTTGTTTTTCTCTCAAACTAGCAACATGGTCCTTAATCTTCCTTCCAAGTCTAATTTAAATTCTTTTATTTAAAAATCTGCAAAAAATACCCCATTCCCTAGATAGCAGGAGGGATCCACATTATTGGGTCTGGGTGCCATTTTCATGCTGGCTGTTGTCTGAGGGATGTTCTGAGCTGCTAAAGGCAATGCACCTTTCTGCTTTTCTTTTCTAAAACTCAGCAAAAGCTCTCTCCCTCCCTCCCTCCCTCCTTCCCTCCCTCCCTCCCTCCCTCCCTCCTTCCCTTCCTCCTTCCCTCCCTCCCTCCCTCCCTTCCTCTCTCCCTCTCTCCCTCTCTCCCTCCCTCCCTCCTTCCCTCCCCCCTCTCTTTCTCTCCCTCTCTCTCATTCTCATTCTCCCTTTGCGTATTTTCCTTTTCCAATCAGGGCTTTATTGTTTTAAGGAGGTGTGTGTTACCCTGTCTACCATCCACCAGTCTGCTTCTATAGCAAGAGCACCTTTAAGGATGGGAAAAGACGCATAACACCAAACTGTTGCCTCCCTTCGGATACATCCAGGCTGTAAGAACATTTGGCTTCTCTCATCCTATTTTCTGTTCTCACATTGGTCTCATTGCAGCCTCTCTTCTCATGGACTGCTAAGGCCAGTGCTTTCTTTTTCCTGAATAAAACTTGTAGAAAAATACCACCCAATGGTCCCCAGACACCCATGTATATAAGGATAGCCTGGGGAAGCACACTCCAATTTAGAGTTTGGCTTTCTAGCTGAGACACTGGGTTTCACTGGAGACCTCAGTCTTCTGTCTGTCACTTGCCTGTAACCTGGCAGTAACAGAATTTATCACGGAAGGGGCTGATAAATGTGCCCAAAAGCCAGCATCAAAGCTCTGTGCACTGCATTTCCTTTCAATAAAAAAAAAGCCATTTGGTAGCTACTGCCATTCCCACCGACTGTTCAATAGGCAAAATCTTCCCCCTGTAAACACAGATTCACACACCAGTAAAAGAAAACGAAGTTTATGCATCTCAAGGCAAGGTAGGGATTCCATTAAAGCCTCTGTTTGCGTTCATGATTTGTCTCATTTGAGACACTAGAGCAGAAGTGATTGTAGAATTTGTGGGAAAAATATGTGTATTGCATTTATTGCCTTTTTAGACCAATTGTTCATTTTTTTATTTTTTAATGAAGAACCAGAGCATTGGTATTATGAATGTTGGAGACTATACAGTCTTGGTTGTACTTGTTCAATGCCATTATTATAGTCTCCCATACATAGCACACAATAGCGGAGCATACTTAACAGGAGCTGAGCTGGGCTCTAGACTTTGGGTGGTTTGAATTGATATGGCACCCATAGACTCATATATTTGAATGCTTGGCCCATGAGGAGCAGCAGTATTAGGTGTGGCTTTGTTAGAGGAAGTGTGTCACTGTGGGATCAGGCTTTGCAGTCCTGTATGCTTATATTCCACAGGCTGCCTGTAGATCTAGCTTCTTCCTCACCAGCACCATGTCTGCCTGGGCACTGCCATGCTTCCCTCCATGACGATAATGAACTAAACGTTTGAAACTATATGTCAGAATGAACTAAATATTGTTTTTTATAAGAATGGCTGTGGTCATAATGTGTTTTTAAATCAATAAAACCCTGAGACAGACCATGTGCTGTAACTTTGTGGTTTCTATTTAGATTGACATCTAGAAGTCTCAGGCTTAGTTCTAGTGATGGAGTCTTTATTTCTTTATCCCTAACTGTTTCTCAGAATTTGTGTGGGATACTTAATAGCATTCTGTGAGAATGTCATCAGAGACCAGAGATATATAAACCTATGGCAGAGAGCTCTGACTTGGCTGAAGCAGCCTATCTGATGTTTTCTCTAGTATACTTCAAAACATGCCTTCATTTAGGATCTTCTTCTATTCTATTACTATAAAAACTTAAAATTGTTACTGCACCAGACCACGGTATTTGAGATAACCTAAATCTATGTTTACAGGCCATTGTGATTCAGACTTGGATCCAGAATAAACTATGTTTTATTTCTTTTGTGGTGAAAGCTGTGTCATGTACCACCAATAACAATAATGAATTTTAAGAAGGTACTAGAATTTTGCCTTTGTTGCTACATCATTTTCTCTTCCAAGAGCAAAAGAGCCGTAAGCATCACATTGTAAGACTTCCCAAATTCTAGAACCATGAACAAAATAATTCTCTATGACTTAAATTTTATTCATTCTTTGCTATTCTGTTATAGCAACAGAAAACAGACTAAGATATCATTTTTTACCATCCCTAATGTCCCCTAAATCATATTCCAGTAAATCATATCTGTATACATATGTAAAAATTTAAACTGGATTTTAACACTTAAAAAGCTGTTTTTATATCTAGTTAATTGATTCTGGCACAAAGAGCATTATTTGGAATGCATATGGAGTCAGGACAGCCTACCTTGAGGGTTCTAGGATTCAAACTCAGGTCATCAGGCTTGGCAGCAAGCCCCTCTACTCATGGAACCGTCTCACTGACCCTATGCTGAACTTTGTTTAAGTGCTTTTAACACATTTTAAGCCCACAAAAATCTAAAATCAAATCTTAGGTGTTCATTAGATGAGGGAGGATTTTAACTGGTGTGTGAGGTTGGGATCTGCTCATATGACAATTGCTGGTGCTAGGGAGATCGCCCAGAGCCTGAAGAAATAGGGAGGTAGCCTCAACTTTAAAGACAGTTTACCTTTGGCTCAAAGTACTACCTTTTGTTCACTGACAAAGATCAGTGTGTTTAATAGAATGCAGGGGTGAGAGTCTGAACTTGAAGTTAACCTCCAAAAGAATAAACTAAAAGTTGTCTTCTCTATGCCCATCAAAGGAATGGATTAGAGACAAAGAACTGTATCAGGATTGGACAGGAGAGGAGTTTCCATCCCCTCTATTCCATCACCCTGATCCCCCTCACACACATTTTACCTCCATACACTTTCCTCACCCACAATAGACGTTTTAAGATGAAATGCTTAGACCCTTTTCCCTGGGGCGTCAATAGAGCTGCTCTGTAACAGAGAACTGAGATGACAGAGCTGTCGAAGGGACTGAATAGTCAAATCTACTTATCTTCTTCATTGGTCTCACGGCTTTTGTCCTGATTTTAACCAGCAGGCTGTGATAACACATACTCCTCTAGAAACTGGAAGAGTTGTAAAGTTGTAAAAACATGGTAGAGCAGAATGGAGTATTTTTTCTACCTAGTCTGGACAGAGTATAAATATCCTTCCTTCCTTTCTTTCTCTTTTTTTGTTTGTTTTGTATTTTTTTTTTTTGAGAAAGGGTTTCTCTGTATACTCTTAGATGCCCTGTAACTCACTCTGTAGAACAAGCTATCCTTAAACTCAAAACTCAGAGAAGATCTGCCTGCCCATGTCTCCAAGTGCTGGATTAAAAGTATCTACCACTCCCTAGCAAACAATTATTTTGTCTCGGAATTTCTGTGCCTTTTTAATATTTTATTTTGTTTTCTTTTTTTAGGACAGTGTCTCACTGTGCAACCCTGGTTGTCCTTGAACTCACTACATAGATGAGGCTGGCTTTGCACTCACAGATATCTGCCTGCCTCTGCCTCCTGAATTGGAATTAAAGGTGTGCAAACACTACACCCAGATGTCTATGCTACTTATTTTAGAATATAAGGAATCTGAGTTGATAGGTTTGGACCAAGAGCCCAGGATAACAATAATAGTTTTATCACTCATTTAAAATGGTGAAGAATATTATGTGTCAAGAGAGAGCTGTGTGATTCAAATGAGTTATTTAACCATTCTGTCTCAGTCACCTTCTCAGTCAAAAATACAAGTTCCAAGTTTATATCACAAGGAAGAAAAGAAACAAGCAAAAAGTTCATATGAAGCAGAGAACAGAGTTCTTCATACATAGAAAATATAGGACTACCACCCACATCATGGCTTGTCATACATATAGAGGTCATCCAAAGACAGAAGAATAGTTTATGTATAATTGAAACAAATCTGCATTATGGCGAGAACCTGTCAGAGGAAACTCTAGGTTCACTCTGAATGATAGAAAAGACATAAGCATTAGCAATCTTAACCAGAGGCTTGCCATAAAAATGATTAACCTAGAGCACAAGGCAGCTTACACACTGGAGACACAGCACTCTACTTCTTGGTCAATTGTAACTGTCATCTAAAATGCCTTAAGGGTTTTGAAAGACACATTCTCACATACTGGCTGAGTAGCTCACCAATGGCCTTCATGGAAAGAAGCTAGACACGGTCATGTTGTCAACATGATCCTGAAGGTGTCACAGCGTCTTCCCTGTGACCTAGACTCTAGATGCCATGTTTCACTCTCACAACCCCAGCCTCTCATGGCATGATCTCATTGCCATCAATATAACTGGAGGAAGGAGCCTTATCTTTACAGAAACATACAGCCAGTTCCCAGAATAAATGTCATCCAAGGCTGCCAGAAAATGATGTAATGAGACAGGTTAACTGCAAAGTGACAGTTGGCTTCTTTCCGTGCTGGTAGCTGCCAGACCTCACAAAACTGAGCTCTATGCACAAGGAGACATCCCTTTAGGAGCATCCCTCCTTCCTTAGGTCATACTATTAAGAGTGAAATAGAGAAATCTGGTACCCAGGGCTGAGGCTACTGTGCACACCAGAGGCACATGCCTTGGGGAGTTGTTTGGTCTTAAATGATGGGGTAAATCGGCAACCTTCTCTAGCAGGAATGAAGGTTAAAAAAGCCACGTGTGTTCTTTCATTTGACTGTCAGAGATTGCGACATTGGATCTTATTTCCCTAAAAGTTTCATGCCAGGGGAAATAAAAGTCTGATGCCTGGTGCCAGCCAGAGAGGAAACTTGTGTGCTGAAACAGGACTTCGTAACTTGTCACAGAGACCTTGCTAGAGAGCTTTGAGCCTAGAAGATGATTCTGGGCAGGTCTCCACCTTCACGAGAACTGTCCAGTCATAACCCTTCTAGCTTTCCATTTAAACCTGAACCTGTTAGACTGGCAAAGATAAACTTGAAGGCAGGTCACTGGACCATTTTGTTCCTTTTCTCAGTGTATCCACATTGAATAAATCTCCTTTCTCTAGTTATTATTATTATTTGTCTCTTTAACTGGAACATTAGAGGATAGATAGCCTAAGCCTAGCTTGTCAGGGTTGCCAGGGCCCTTGCTCTAATCCTAATGACAGCAGTCAGGCTGACCAGCATCTGAACAGCACCCTTCCTTGTGCTGTCTGTGTGATGCTCATACAGTTACATTAAGTGTGGGTCAGTGTCAAAACCAACAACGCCACCATTATAGCAAACTGACTCAAAATCTCCTGTAGCTTGGCTTGCCCTAGACTTTAAGCACATGGCATATACCAGGCCACCAGAAAGTTACCAAACTTACATTTGGTAAATTCATAAAAGAACAATTGGGCATAATATTCTTGACATGAGCAAGAAGTATGAAGTTATCATTTAACAATGTAAATAGAAGAGGCCACATTTACCCAGACTATCAATATTTGGTCACCAAGTGTATTTGTGTGTGTATGTGCTTAAGTGCATGCGAGAATGTGTGTGTTTGAGTATATATAAGTACATGTTGGAATATGTGTATATGTGCATGTGAGCATGTATGAGGGTGTGGAGGTATAAGTGTGTTTGTATCTGTGAGTATATGCACATGAGAAAGAGTATGTATAGTGTGTATGTGTGTATACATGTTGTAGTGTATACTAGGTTGTGCATGTATGTGAGTGTGTGCATGTATCAGCACTTCACATCCATGGCTAAATAATACTCTAATGTATGGAAACAGAAACATCTTGTTCACTGCTTGTTTGGTTGGTAGATCTTTGTGTTTTTTCCTGTGTTTTGACTGTCATCAGCAATGCTGTTTTGAACATTTGTAACCAAACTTGTACAAACATGTTTAAATCTAGGAATAGAGTTGTATCTCACATGACAACATCAAACATTTGAACAACACACCTGTTTCCTGAGGGGGCCACACCATTTTCCAGTCCCAGAAGCTGGGTATCAAGGTACTACCAATTCTCCCTTACCTGCATCTTTTCAATTCCAGCTGTCCTAATAACTGAGGTATTTATTCCTAGCTTTCATCTATATTTTCTATAGCTAATGATGTTCAGTTTCTTTTTATATGCTTGTTGGCTATTTGTATGTCATATATTGGGATCCTTTTTTGGTAATTTAATTTAGTTTTCACCTTTGTAAACTGTAGATTGTCTCTCTATTTTCAGGAGATGGTACCTGCATTACAGTATAAATTGTTGGAAAGTATTTCTCTCCTGTTATGTGGCTTGCCATGGTCATTTTTAAAAATGACATCCTTGAGTCAAAAATATTTGTTTTGAACTTTTAAAAATCTTCCTCATTATTTGGCTTGTGTACATACAAATACCATGAAATGCATGTAGAGGTTAGACAACAACCTCCATTGGTTACTTCTTTTCATTCACCATGTGTGTTCTACAGATGCAATTAAGGTTATCTGGCTTGGTGGTAGTTATTGTTACTATGATGGTTTGTATATGTTTGGCCCAGGGAAGTGACACTTACAGACCATGTTGGAGTAGGTGTGCCATTAGCCCTTGTCCTACCTGCCTGAAAGTAAATCTTCTAGAGGCTTTTAGATAAAGATGTAGAGCTTTCAGTTCCTCCACTACCATGCTTCTTCTTGATGACAAAGGAGTAAACCTCAGTACCTGTTTACTAGCCTCAGTTAAAGAGTGTCCTTATAAGAGTTGCATTGGTCATGATGTCTGTTCATAGCAGTAAAACTCTAACTAAGACAATTACTCAGTGAGCTACCTTATTGATCCCACATAAAACTTTATAATTTTGATAAAATCTACTTTATAAATGTATAGGCATGGTACAAATTCTATAAAAGAACAGAAACAGAGAAAGAAAGAACAAAATATTTGAGAAAATAATGACTGAATGTTTTCCAAAGTTGACTTAAAGAAAAGTACAATCACTGTAGGTATAAGATAGTCAATAAAATATACTTAGGAAAAAGTCAAAAATATTTCTCACCACAAAGAGATAGGATCTGAGAGAAAATTCAGATATAAAGAGACACATCAGTGATATGAGAGCAAGTCAGTCAGCTTGAGTGGCCATCAGAATCCAGCATAAAAGAGGATCACATTCTTCCTCAGATCCTCCAAGGGGTCACTGCGCCGACACCCTGATCTTAGTCCTCTATAAAAGAGAATATATTTATGTTGTTTTAAGTCAAAACAGTGAGAATTAGTTATGGTGCCCCTGGGAAATGCAGCCTCCTAGAACTGTAAAGTCTTCATATTCTTTTTATAAAAAAACATTAGTTTCTCTAAAGTTTAGTTCTTTAAAAAAGTAATTTATTTTTCATTGTGTATGGGAAAAGGTGGGGGTATGTAGTTTTTGCACCTGTTTTAGATACCCACAGAAGCCAGAGGCATTAGATTAGATCACTCCTGGAATTAAAATCGGAATTATAGGCAGTTTTAAGTATCCTCTGTGGGTTTTGGAAACACAGGTTAGGAGTTGCTCAAATTAGGAGCAGAAACTTGTTTAATGTGTGGCCTATGCAACATAGGAGATGCTGGGGTGCCTGTTCGGAGTTCGGAGACCTGGCTGTGTTCCTGCCCTGTTCACAGAACTATCTGTGTAGTGCTTGGGTTCTATTACATACAGTAAGATCAGTTCAACCCATGCAAGTGATAGGGACAAGATTAAAGCTCTTGTACTTCCAACATACAGGCAGCTATCTCTAAGGAAATGGCCAAGGCAGAACAATTTGGGGTAAATACAGTAAAGCGTGGACTTGCAACCTTTATCAAGATGGCCAGAAACACTCTAATGCTATCTGTCATTCTAGAATTCTGTTCCATGCCTTTCTCTATACCAGCTTAATCCAGAATGTTCAGCACTAACAGAAGTTAGTTTGTGTTCAAGTGTAGAAAGCAGAGTCATTAAATGCGCTATTGAATAGCAATTTCCCAGGAATTGAAAATCTATTCTGGAGGCAGGGATGCTCATTAAAACTCAGAAAGGAATTAAACAATTTACAAGTCTCAAAAAGTCCTTGAAACTTACAAGATTCACATGGAGATGGAGATCTCCAAGACATTATAGACTGTAAGGTTTGCTGAGGGTAAAGGAGAGTCTTTGTTCTATCAGGCTGCCTGTGACTCATGAACATATCTTCAGGAATGTAGCTTTCTTGAGTTTCAGCTATACTGAATTCTTTATATCCTTTCAATCTCAGCTAATATGCTGCATTGCTTAATAAGCATCCTCAGACTCCTGCCAATTCCTATGTTCTTTCTTAGTGACCTCATCCTTATTTATGTATATATCTCCCAGCATGGATACTATAATGGTTAATCTCAATATTCACATTGATGAGATCTAGAATTATGGGCCTCTGAACATACACAAGAGTATTGTCTGCTTAAGTTAATTGAGATAGGAAGGCCTGTCCACTGTGAATGCTACCATTCTCTGAACTGGGACTCAGAACCATAAAAAAAGAGGGGTAAGTGTACTGAGCACAAGCATTAATCACTCTCTGCTCCTTTCAATGGATGCAATAAAACCAGCTGCCCCTGCTGCTGTGTATGTCCCACCATGATTGACTGTAATCTGAATCTGAGCCAAAATAAGCACTTTCTTCCTTTAGTTGCTTTTGTCAGAGTGTATTTATCACAGTCAAGAGGAAGAATAATTAAGACAAATTTAGGTAAGTCACATTCTTTCAGAATATGTCATATAGCAACAACAATAATGAAACTTAAGTTAATGTGTATTAAGTTCTGTGTATTAAGTACAGATCTGAATACATTCTTTGTATTTATTAAGTTTGTTTTTACAACAATCCTATGGTATAAGTGCTAGTATTGCTTTTATTTAAAAGAATAGAAAGAAATATTCAGGAAGAGAAATTTGGTTAGAAAGAAACAGAGACAAACTTTGAATACAGTCATTTTAATCCAAACTCACAAAATGCTTCATTTTAAAAAATACCTCAAAGTATTAGTAATGTCTTCACAGGTTGTTCTGTTTATGTTCTTATGGTTTGTTTGAATTATGTAAATTATCTCTCTTTAGTGAAAAAAAAAATGTAGTATCTCCTAGACCAGAGATATATAACTGTTTGTAGCTCTGGTTGTAAGTCATATTGCAATAGTCACTGGAGATAATAGCAAGTGACTAGTGGGCAAATTTCACGGATGTGCTATCTTAGTTATTCTAATAAGCATCCTTATGATATATATGTATGTATGTATGTATGTATGTATGTATGTATGTATGTGTATGTACATATGTATAGTGTGACACACAGTAGTTTGCAATGCTATTTCAGTGAGCAAATATGTGATGCAGAGTTGGAAAGACAGAAGAACTGAGGCATGTGATGGAGAAAGGCATGTCTAGAAGTGGTGGTGGCAGGGTTGGAAGAAAGCTTTGGTAGATAGAGGAGCATGTGGTTGCCAAGTAGGGCCAGCTGGGTGGTATGCAGGACCCTAGAGCTCACACAGGCTCTGTGCACAAACACACTACCCAGCCACTCAGTCATCTGTGTTCTAAGAAAAAGTAGTATGTTCCTCCACAGATTCATGCTTTCAGCAGTTGTCCCTTAGCTTGCAATGCTGTTTGGTGAAACCTTGGCACTGCCAGAAGATGAGGTTTTGCTGGAGAAGGGAAGAAACAAAGGGTAGACATTGAGTATTGCACCTGAGCCTTGGTTCTGGTCCCTTTCTTCCTGGTGTACTGTGAAGGAAGGAGCCTAGTGCACCACACACACCCAGTTCGGACTGTATTACATAGTTACTGCTGTGATGGATGGAAGCCCCTGCCTCCATGAAGTAAAATAAACCTTCCTTCCCTCAAGTTGCTCTCCTTGCTCTAGCAACAGAAATGCCACTGACACATTCTCCTTGCCTTAAAAAGTATACTTTGGAAGAACTAAAGGTGCCAAGTAACCAGGGAAGAACTTTCTCTCTGTTCCTTTATTCCAGACCCCATGAGGATGAAAGTGAATTATCCACAGTTTACAGACATGGAAGAGAGGCCAGGATCTGTACCAGCCTGCCAAATACACAGAGAAAACATTCAAGTGATTTTTTTATCTGTGCTACTTAAAGACCAAGACAGACTTAATGGAGGAGAGAGCTTGCTGCTCTCTGACCTTAGCTGTGTGTTTTTCTCCATCTCCTGTCAAGTTTAGCACTATGAACAAACAATCACCAATGAGATGGAACATGAGGATACAAAGGGCAGACACCAGTGAGACAACACTGAGGTGAGGCTGAATCCAATCATAGAAAATACGGTTCCTCCACGATGCCCCAGAAAAGATGGACTGGCTTGCAGAAGGACACAGGCATGATGCCTGGTCTGCTTGTGCTGGGACTGTGGGATGCTGGCAGGCTACCCACCTGGATGAGCCTGGTCTCACAGTCCTGAGCACGGCTACAGCTTCTGGCAGGGGAGGGCTGAAAGCTCTGAAACCTTGCTTCACAGCAGTTTCCTAAACCTGGAAGGAATAGAAGTAAGTGATGTGAAAATATACTTAGAGCCTCATAAAATTCCAGGGCAGGAGCTGGGAGTGATCTGAAATGTAGCACATAGGACTAGCCACTACCTGGCATCTACAGATTAAACATATGTACACACATGCACACACACACATACACATGCATGCACACATGAGCACACACACACACACACACACACATACACACACAACATTTAATAGGAAAAAATTAAAACTAAGAGAAGTTACATGAATACATAATGAAATAATCTCCAGTGAGATTTTACAAACGTATTACTCCAGGAACAACACAAACATTAAGATCCAGCAGGATCTCCAGCCAACTGTAGGCCAAACCAACTCTTCACTATCACAGTAGCTTGAAGAGAACATGGCAACCCTGATCCCCCACTGTTCATGTCTTTTTTAGAGATACCTGAGTATTTTCCACTGAATCCTCTAATTGCTAATGCTAATTTTTAAAAGATTTTTAATTTAAATTTTAAATTGGTGCCTCTGTGTAGGGAAGTGTGCATACAGGCACATCTCTGTGGTGGTCAGAAGAGGGTGTTGGGTTCCCTGGGGTTGAATTGGAATATGCCTGAAAGATGATACAGTTGTTCCTTTTGTCTCCTAAGTTTCCGTGGTTGAGCTAATGTCACAGCTTTCTCTTAGCTGGTAGCCAGGTGACAAGGGTGTACTGCTGGCTCATTGAGATGATCTATGGTTCTATTTCTTATTTTCAAATGTTCTTTTGAGATTTTGTATTCAACACTCTCTCACTCTTCCCCTTTCAAATTCTAATGTCTACGTAGCTATAAATAAGCTAGAACACGGTGAGTGTGATTTGTCTCTATTCTCCTTTAATCCCAAATTAGTTTAGGTGTTAGTACCAATTTAAAGAGACTTAACACAAGAAAACAGGACCAGAATCCTGGAGGGAGGGATGAGGACATTTGCTTCTCTGTAAAACACCATGATAATACAAACCACATAGAGTCACTGGTTTACCCAGTAAACAAACCTTTACTGAAAACTTATTGTGGGCAGTCATTTTGGTAGATCTTAGAGGAACGCCAAATGAGTGAAAGTTAGCATGGGCAAGCAGAGTTCTACATGTCAGAAGGAAACATTCTTACCTCCTGCTTCTTGGGAATGCCTGTGAAGACTCAAGGGCTGTTTGAATGCTGTGGGCTCCTGGCCACTGTCAGGTCAACAGTGGCAAAATATACATGCCACTGGCATGTCTACTATTCTCTAGTAGATACAGGTCATCTCACTGATCCCCAGTCCTGGAGGAACCCACACTATCCTCCTCTTTAACACATACCAGCATGTCACTAAAATACTGTTTCAACAAAGAACAAAATCACGTTTTTGACTTCCCTTGTCTTTTCAGCTCATGATTGAAATGGTTTTGTGGCTACCGATCTTCATTATTAACTTGGGTTTAGGATCACCAAGGAGACAGCCGATGGACACTTAGGGGTGGGTCTGTCTGAGAGGCCATTCACAGAATTGAGGGAGAAAAATGTTTTCTAAATCAAGGCAGCACTATTTCATGATCTAGAGGCTCAGGGAGAAATAAATGATGAAGAAAAGTAGCTTAATATTTGTATTTTGTATCTTCTTCATCTCCATCAATACCTCTCCTGTTCTATCTTCAGTAAGCAGGTTCTTCCTCTTGCTGCCAATAACATGAATGTCTTCCTTACATCTGGGCCAGAAACATGGAACCATGGAACCATGAATGAAATGCTCTAAAAACGTGAGTCAAATGAATTATCCCTTCTTCGTGTTTCTGTCAGTATTTGTTTATGAAAGTGGCTCACATAGACAGATTACACATGCCCTGGTAAGATAGAACTTTGGTAAACATGTGTCTTAGACATAGACAAAACAGACTAATTTCCTACTGTGCCATGAGCACAGCAGTTCTTCCTTCCTTGTATTTCAAATAATGGCCTCTCACCACCACCCCCAGAGCCCTGATGAGAAAGTCCTGGAAATAAATGAGCTCTGTGGATGCACGTGCTGGGAAGCTTCCACCCAGAGAAGAAAGAGTTCTGTGTAGGAGGAGGGGCTCCCATACACACTTTCCCTTGAAATATTAGAACTGGAGAGAAGATGGCTTAAGTTACCATGATTTGTGATCTGAAAATGAATATGTATTTTTATTGCAGTCTTCATTATGGAGATCACAGCAAGTTTTGCTTAAAGCAATACTTGTATTCTGTCATATGGATATTATAATGGATTTCATAATGCACAAATTCATGAAGCACTATTTCACAGAGACTCATGAGGACTTGGAAAGTGACCTCCTGAAGTACATTGATAGAGTGATTCCACTCCCATCTCTGTCTCTGGAGCCAGTTTTCAGTGTGTTTTTCCATACCCAAGCTCTAAGTAACAGGGATTCCAAAACTGAGAGAAGCCCCCCCCCCAAACCAAACATAACCTAAAGGAGGTTCATTTCCCATCAGGATTGTGAAGGGAAGGAATAAGCATTGAATAATATTATCTACAGAACTGGTTCTTAACCCTCCTGGTGCTATGACCCTTTAACACATACTGTTGGGGTGACACCCCAACAATAAAATTGTTTTCATTGTTACTTTCTAACTATAATTTTGTTACTTTAAAAATTGCAACTTTAATATTTGTATTTTATGAAGGTCTTAGGTGACCCCTGTAAGAGAGTTTTTAGACCCCAAAGGATTACAACCTATATTTTGA
This sequence comes from Micromys minutus, assembly GCF_963924665.1. Lineage (NCBI taxonomy): Eukaryota > Metazoa > Chordata > Mammalia > Rodentia > Muridae > Micromys > Micromys minutus. The sequence continues at coordinate 1,461,442 of NC_137981.1, read as the reverse complement.
GAACTGCTAATCTATAGAATGAAATGATTAGCTGAATTGTTCTCGTATATATGCAAATTAGTGTACGTAGGATGTATGAGTCTAACAACAATGATTTCAAGTAATAGTATACTTGAAAATAATATCCAATACTATATTTTATGGCTTATCTTGTTCCAGTATTGGTCAATACGAATTCTTCTGATTGCTTCCTGTGATCTTTTTGATGTACTGTAGACATGGGTGCATGTGTGTGCATGCAAGTGTGCTCCTTCATGTGTATGTTTGCCTGGGTATATTTTCACAAATGCATGTATGCATGCGCACATGTATGTGAGTGTGTTTGGAATGCTTTTAAAAAAGTTTCTTGTGTTATTAGCTGCTAAGAGATTATTACGTATTCTCTACCTCTGTGTTCTAGAATGAGCACTTTCTCCAAGGCATTCTTGCTTCCTTAACTGCAAAAATGTATTGAAGACAAAGGCTTGTGCATGGAGTGTAACTATGGATTTTCTAATTATGTGAGCCTATTCATCTACCTCTCTCTCCCTAAACCTATTTTATTTGAATTTGTTGTCACTTGAGGCCAAAATGTAATTAATAGAGATACAAAGTTATAAAACAGAGCTCAGCTATCTTCCCATCTTCCCAATTTCAATAAATAATAACTCCATCTAGATCCTCCTCTGCAGAGCCAGGACACTTCTTGGGCATTAAGTTTAGTCCCTAACTTATCCTGCTTTCTTGCTCCATTCTCTCTGCTTCTCAAACAATCCTCTATCTCATAAGTCTGTGATCTCTAGGCTTTTTCTTTCCCTCATCTGGCTGCATCAGTGTAAGCCCCTGAATCACAGCTGCCTTGGAATTCTCAGCCAGTGTGATACAAAATCAGATATCATATGCTTCTGCTCTAACTTATAAGCAAGCAAAGCATACACAATGCAGTCAGTACCTGAGGTTTAGTTCTCTGACGGTGACCTCATCTTCTAATAGAAGGTCAACTTCTATGAGATGGGGAGGTTGCTCAGGAGAGACTGTGATTACTAGGTATCCAGATAAAGCTCTAGGCATGCTGACTATAGTCTCAATGCTCGGAACCAATGATATGAGGTTCCCAGAGGCCTCCCTGCCAGCCAGTTTAACCCACCTAGCAAGCTCCAGGTTCAGTGAGAGACTCTACCTTAAAAACAAAACAAAACAAGCTAAACAACAATTGAGGAAGACATACAACTAGTGACCTCTGTCCAGCAAGTCTACAGGCACTCATATACATGAAAATACATATGCAGCACCACCTCCACCACCACCTCTACCATCACCAACACCACCTCTACCACCACCACCTCCACCACCTCCACCACCTCCACCAGCATTACCACCTCCACCACCACCACCACCACCACCACCACCTCTACCACCTCCACCACCACCTCCTCCATCACTACCACCCACCATATTTACAAAAAAGCAACAATTTAATAAGTTTTACTCTAGATTCCCTAAAACTTATAAACTTCTTACCAGTGGGAATTCTTACACACAATCCTATTTATTTCTTCATAGAATTTGCTTACAATTATAGTTTTATTGTTATGACATGTTCATTGTTTATATTCTTCAGTATACAATGATCTCCACCAAAGAAGGCTAGCTTTGCACTCTGCTCCCAGTTTTGTTCAACATGATTAATGTATGATTTATACTTCATAAGTAGTTGTAGAATACATGAATGAATGAATGAATGAACCAAAGAATGATAGACAATAAGGTCTTCTAACAATCTTCCATTCAGGAAGTCCAAAGTAACCTAGTTATCTCGTTCAGGGTGGCAATTGGGTTTCTGCAGGGACCCTGGCCCTGCTGGCAGTCCCTAGGGAAACCATGAAAGCAGGCCTCCTAGTAAGCAGCCGCCTGCCTAGCAGATCACACACGTGGTCCCCTGCCATGGTGGCAGCACAGGTACTCCCCTGCCCACCGAGGGGCGGGGTGGTGCGCCCCCTGGCCGGAACCACTAGCCTTGCCCTGCTGCCACCATACCAAACCCCCTCCCTGTATGTGAGTGCCTCCAGTGCCCCAACTGCACTTTCTCACCTGTGTGCAGTAGTGCCTGTCTCGTGCATGTTTTGTTTCCCTTTATTACTTTCAATCTTATTCTGCCTGCTAGATTAAAAGTTTTATTTATTCTAAGCCAGATTTCTGACTGCATTGACAGCTAAGGTAACTGCAGTTTAACAACTAAAAAAAAAGATTTCTATTTTCTAACAAGTAGCTCAGGTATATGGTTACTTAAGTAAGCTCTGGTTCCATTAATGCTTCATGTTTCCTCTTGCTAAACTTCCTTTTCCACTACATACAATTCTTGCTCCTTCTGCTCCATAAAGGCTCATCTTAAAAATGTTTATGTTGTTAACTCATGTTGTTATCTCTTATAAACTTATAAGCTATAGGAAACCCAATCAGATCTACCTCCAATAGACCAAATAAGACTCCACCCAGATAAGTACATCTGCCTAAAGCTCACTACCTATTCTAAAGGGTGGGATTCTTCTAGATTTCAAATGTGGGTTTCAAATGTACATCTAAAATTTTTCTTGCTTTACTGAGATAGTTAAGCCAAACCTGCACAGGGACCTAGATTTTCTCGTGACCGACCACCCCGGCCCACCCCATCGGGCTCGGCATAGCCTTGGCTGCATGGCTGGCGCTGCGGTTGCCTATTCCTCTTAACCGACGCCACTGCCTGGAGTTCCTGTACTGTTTCTCATTCCGCTCACTGCTGCAGTGACCGTCTCCCTGCCGCCGCCGCCGCTGCTACCACTGCCACCGCCATGTGCCACAGCTGCCCGACTCACAGACTTCCAGCACGTGAGTTGCCGCCATTACTGAAGCTCTAGACACTTGCTGGCCACTGCTCCGCCACGTGTGCCAATAGCTCCCGCCACGTGGGCCGCTGAGATAGATCAGCCACACACCACATGGTTTCACTTTTCCTGATACCAGATCATGGCTAAGATTCCCGCACAAACATCGGCAAATTGGTAGGGATTGTCACTCCAGTTGGCGGAGAGAATCCCCGATTTCCCAAAAAGGCCTGGCCAGCCTTTGCGGGCAAAGAGGGTTACTTCTCTATAGCCACAGTTTTGAGACAGACATTGACCATTGAGAAGGTCCCATCGGGAGTGCCCTTCACTCTTTATCCCTTCCCCCAGGGCTCTAAGCAGCCGGTTCACTCAGCCGAAGTCCAGGCCTGGCGAGGGCACTCTCTGCCAGATCCGGGATCTGGCGAAGCCACCAAGAGTCCGAGTGACGACTCACGACCCCTGCGCATAGGCGAAACTTTTCTACCGAGTTTCATCCACTGGGACGCTGGATTGGATGGCTCCGTAGCCCCCTCCCTGTACCTTCCCAATGGGCAACTCAATGTCTCAAAACGGGTCACCAGGCTCCCCACTGGGATGTCTCCTGGAAAATTCCAAATCTCTAACACTGATACCTCAGCTAAAGACATCTAAATTGGTACACCTCTACAACAATGTTTGGACTCAGTATCCACTAGATAATGACTCAAAATGGCACCCTAGACTCACTAATTTTATGAGACCGTCACTCATACTGCCAAAGATCTGGTAAATGGAAAGAGGTTCCCTGTGTACAGGCATTTATCTATCTCCGCTCTAATCCTTCTCTGTGTTCTTGTAACCCTACTCACTTCCTTTTAGCAATGAGGCAATAAGGCAGATGACACCACAGCTCTCGATCCAGCCAATGAGCCATCGCCGCAAAATCCAAACCTCTACCTCAGCTTCTACTCATGTTATTCTAAGCTTTTCAAAACTCCCCTCCACAGCCAGACTCACATGTAGACGTGGACACGCCATCCGGCCTCAAGCACCACTGCCGGTGCCCCTTTCCTCCCTTTCTGTCCTCTTCTGCGCCGCAATCTTATAGTCTGATGTTCCATGCTTTACTATGAGTCTCACTAATAATTTACTTCCTGGGGAAAGCCAGCGAGTTTGGGAGCAGAAAAAAATGCATGCAGACGAGATCCATCAAACAGATAGACACTAACTTAGATCCTAAAAATCCAAAAGGTAAACAACTTCTAATGACCTATTTCTTTTCCCAGAGCTACCCCGACATAAGAGACTAGCCTAAAAGCTTGAGGGGGAACCCCTAACTCCACAGACAGAAGTCTTGGTGCTGGCCTTTAAAGTGTACCATGGGAAAGGTAAAAAGGCTCACAAATACCATATGCTGGCAAAGGCTTCCCAACCAGCCCCAGCCACTGCTACACCATCGGGCCCCTGCTACAGATGTGGTCAATAGGTCATTGGGTGAAAGCTTGCTCCAGCAACTCACAAGCCAAGGGGCCATGTCCTAAGTATGATTCAGAGGATCATTGGGCTGTCGATTGCCCTGTGTCACGCAAGACAGAGGGACATCACGCCCAAATAACCCTCCAGCCTTCTAGGCTTGTCTATGGACAACTGAAGAGGCCCAGGCTCCCTTGACCTAACCACTACCATCATGAACAGGGAGCCACGAGTAGCTATCATGGTATGTGAGCAGCCCATCTCCTTCCGCTTGGACACTGGGGCCACTTACTCGGTCCTGACAGAGTTTTGGGGACCTACTTCTCCCTCCCATTTTCCTATTGTTGGGTAAGAAGACACCTTACCTTCCTCACCAGATTCCAACACTTACTTACATTTTTAAGAGTGTACCTCTCAGTCATTCCTTTTGGCAGTTTAGTGCCAACATGTCCTGTCCCTTTATTAGAGAAGAGATCTAGCTATGTTGGGAGCCTCTATTTCCTTTGCTCCCCCCATTTGCCTGAACCCAAGCTCACTAGCAACCCCTCTGCTTCTTCTATCTAGTCAACCTACTAACACAAACATATTTCCTTTACCAGCTTCTCAGGTAGACACCGAGTCTGTGGCTAAACACTCTTCTATTGTCATCCAATTACTAGACCCTACCAAGACCCTTTAAAGGTGATTCTTGAGACGCCTGCAGCTCTTTTACCACATACAAGATCCATGAGATTCCAGGTGGGAGACAGAAGTTGTTGGTAAGCTCTACTGTAAAAAACCAGCCAGAGTCCCCCCTGTAAGTACTATCAACATTCAGCTGCCCTGACTCTGACGTTGCCATGACTCCACACTTTCCCCTATCCCTCTTCATGGTATGGCAAACCATTTTAAAATATCCGGGACACATTATAGTAATTTGCTCTGAACCTTATCAATCTTCTGTCTACTTCAACGACAGACAAAAAATTTCTAATCAAACTATTAATTAGTTCCTGTTACAGGATTACCAGCCACTGTCCATAGAGGAGCCTGATGTAAACATCTGCCAGGTGGATCCCGATGGTGAAAGCCAGCTGCACCCCCTTACGACACCCCAAGACAGCAGGAAGTAGCCAATGAGACTCGACGCCCCTATTCCCCTTTCACCATCGGCCTCCCCCTCCTGTTTTTTCTCCTTTTTATAATGAGAAAAGGGGAGGAATGGCAGCATTAGGACTGCTCCTGAAAAATCTTTCTTCCAAACCAAATGTACTTAATCTCTACCTATAATGTATACATATGTGTGTTCCAGCATCTTGTCAAGTCCAGGTGCTTATTACATCTAGAACAGCTCCAGAGAAGCAACCTACAGATGTTTCAGCCTTCTCTCGAAGACACAGATGCTTCCCCTGGACCTGTTACTTCTGGCCTATCCTCAAATGGTTCCACAGACCCTGGACAACAAGGAAACAGCCAACTCTTAAGACTGGACAAACATCCCTAGCCCCACTTTTCTGGACTCTCTAAAAACATCGCCCCAAACAAGTATGAAGCAGTTAAGAGATCACAACGACCCTATTCCTGGTCCACCATCGCCTCTAATTTTTCTTTTTTAATTAAACAAAAATGGGGGAATGTTGGGATTCTGTAAACCCCACCCCTCAGTTACTTAGCAACAGCCAGGTATACCCCACCCCTCAATTACCCAGCAGTGGCCAGGTATGCTCCGCCCCAGTGACCTGACACTATAAAAGGAGCTGCTTGACCCCTCCTCTCTCTCTTGGCCTCTCCTGCCCTTGTGCTCTTGCAGCCTTGCTCCTCCATTTCCCTTCCCCCCTCTCTCCCACGTGCTCATGGCCGGCCTCTACTCCTCTACTTCTCTCTCTCTCTGCCTCTACCACCCTCTTAACTCTCCCATGACCTGAATAAACTCTATTCCGTACTAAAAAAAAAAAAAAAAAAAAAAAAAAAAAAAAAAAAGAATAAAGCAAAGCCAAAAACAAAACAAACAAAACAAGTATCCAGGGAGCACAGATACCATCAAAAGTGTAGTGTCAGCAAGGTTTCTGGACCAAAGCACTGATACTGGGGCTTAGAGTTAATTATGATTACTAGGCAGACATGGGGCCAGGTGTATCTGTATTCAAGACGTATGTTAGACATGATAAGGACATGGAGTTGCAACAGGTGTATCAAGCATTACAGTTAAAGTCCTTGAAAAGGCTCCAACAGAAGGATGGAGGAAGAGTTGGAAGCTTGCCCAAGGAGAGGCCTGTAGCAATAAGAGATAATCTGGGTTTCACCGATCACTTTGACAGCTGACAAAATGGACTAGAGTCTGGGGTGGTGGTGCTGGGTACCAGGTCAGGCTCTCTGTTTGAAGAACAGTGAAAAATAAAGGCCAATGCTGCAAGTGGGGCACGGGGTGTGTGTGCTAGTCCAATGTTCTAGAACAACAGTGCAAGGGCTGATAATACAGCTCTTCAAATGTTTTATTGGATTGTATGTATGGGGTGGCACGTACCTGCTAAAGGATGGAGGAAATGAGAGCTGGTTCTTGCCTTCTACTGTGTATGTCCAGGGAATCAAGCTGGGGTCCTCGGGCTTGTCATCAAACACCTCACTGCACTGAGCCACCTCACCAGCCCTCCAGCCCTGTGCGACAGCTGGAGGCAGCTCTTCCAATTCTCATTGTAGCAATAAACTGGAAGCTCAAACAACTGTGGTGGGAATATTTACATTACAGAAGCTGCAAAACACTTAAGGCTTTTTACATCCTGTTCTTCTCAGAGGAGGGGTCCAGCAAACCTGACACAGAATCAGCGAGAACCTGGAAAGTTGCATTTCTGCAGTGTTTTCTGCCCACTGCCTTTCATCCCTATGTACAGTGGGTTTGTGCTGGGGGAAGTTCTGAGTGGGTACAAGATTATGCAAATGAGGGGCAGAATGAGATTTGCCCTGGGCATGAGGCCACTGTCTTTAACTCAGAGAGCATTCATGCTCAGTGCTATTCCACCGAACTATAATTTTTTATTAATAATTACCTTTGTTCTATAGAAATACTTGCAGGAAGAGAAAGGGGGGGAGGGAGTGGGAGAGGGAAAAAGGACAAATGGAACTAAGGCAGAAAGGAGCAGTTTCCTTGTCACTCTGGAATTATACACTATATCCTCAAAACAACCAGAGTCAGGGTGTGGTAGCATACATCACTAATCCCAGCACTTTGGAATCTGAAACAGAACTGAGTTCGAAGCTAGCTGGAACTACATGAGAAGACATTGATTCAAACCATAGACAGCTACAACAAAAGGATTACAGCTTTGGACTGTGCCAAGTGCAATAGCGCTTAAACTCCGTTGCAGTTCCCTTTCGGTTGTAATAAAACACCCAACCAAAAAAGCACCTTAGAGGAGGAAGGCATATTGCACAGGCCTTCATTGAGAGGAGTCAGGTCAGAAACTTGGAAGCAGAAACCATGGAGGAATGCTGCTTGCTGTGTTTCTTGCAGTCATGCTCATGTGACTTCATCCAGCCCAGAACTACCTGCCCAGGATATGGTGCTGCTAATAATGGGCTGAGGCCTCCTATTTCAATCAAGACACTTGCCTACAGACATGGCCACAGACCAATTTGTATGGACAGTCTCTCAATTAATATTTTCTTCAAAATGGACTCTGGGTTGTGTCAGATTGACAAATAACTAAAGTTAACTATTACATTCTACTCCTTGACACCTTAACACAAAATCATATTATGGTAAATCCTAACATTTTAGTTCTTTGTCCCCAAGATCTCATGTTAATGTTGTAAAATAAAACACAGTACAACTTTAAAAGTCCCACAGTCTTTAAAAAACTTCCAGAAGTTCTAGGTCTCTTTTAAAATGGAAGAGAATGGGTTCTTATTTAATTAAACTAGTTTCAAATGTTATTGTTCCAAAAAGAAAAGAACTAGGGCATAAAACAAGTAGATATAAGAAATCCCAAAATTCACCACTGGAAATACAAATTCTATAGCTGAATGTCTAATATCTAGGGCTCGATCATGGCCTTCTGGTCTCCAAAGTTTTGGACTGTCCCAACCATATGGCTCTGCTCCCCATAGAACATAGAGCTTATTTTTTAGATTTAGACTGGTCCCACTGATTTTTGGGAGATATTCTTTGATCTTGGCCTCTCCAGCATCCCAGGCTTTCCACTGAAAAACTGAGACTTCACTCTAACCAATGGCCTTATAGGGCCTCTCTTCAGAGGCTCCACCTAGCATCAGGTGTCAAGCCTCAGCTCCTCTCCACTAGCCTTTAATGACTTCAAAGCCCGTACTTCTTTGACGGCTCTGACATACTGATTTTCAAGTCCTGAGTGGAAAGGTTTCCAGTTCACTGCCATCCTGAGGACAAAGCTTCTATCATGTGAAATATCGGAGGAGAAAGCAAGCCTGTTCACCTTTCTCATGAGTCACAGAGATATAAAAATGGATTTGAGCCTACATGGTATGATCCAACAATCTACATTCTACCCTACTGCTCAAAGAACAGGAAGTAGAATTGTTAGTGAACACATCTGAAAATGCATGATTGACATAAAAATATCACCAGCACGTCTTGAAGAATTGACCACATGATTTCACAAGCAATATAAATGGAAAAAATAAGAGCTTTCTGACAACTGGCCAGGCCTAGATAATTGGAGAGCTGGGAATCTAAGATGACTTCCCCTCTTTGTATTCTTGACACTTAGTGTAGAGCAGCAGTTCTCAACCTGTGGGTTGCAGCTCATTGGGGACTGAATGACCCTTTCATGGAGGTTGCCAAAGACCGATGGAAAACACAGAGATTTACATTATGATTCATAACATGAGCAAAATTATGGTTATGAAGTAGCAATGCAAATAATTGTATGGTTTTAGTCACAACATGAGAAACTGAATTAAGGAGTTGCAGCATTAGGAAGGTTGAAAATGACTGGTACAAAGCTGTCTCTATACACATCTATTTTGGTAATAGCCTGACCTTGTCGGGATGACCTTGGAAGTGTGGGTATGGGCAAGCTTTTGCTACAGATTTTATACTCAGAGGAGTCTCGCACCTCACCTAGGTATCAAAATGGATCTGGGTGTGATGGTGGTGGTAGGAGTATAAATGAACCATCCCCAAAGGTGTGAGAGTTGGAGAGATGGCCCCATCACCTCTCTGTTGTGAGATATTATGGGCAAGGGAGAGATGCTGTCCCCAAACTAAACACCTGTGTCGTGCAGGAGAGCTGGCCTTAAGGTCATGAGAATGGAAAAGCTGGCCCTGGCCCTTATCAGCTGCAGCACTAAAGAGAGCAGGCCCTGTATCTCACCTGGGCATCACAGTAGAAGTGTGGTGTCATGGTAGATGAGCTGTCCCAAGGGCATGAGAGTGGAAGAACTGTCCCTGCCCCTGGCTGACCTAGCAGGAGCAGTGTGGGAGTGCTTGCAATGGTGGTGTAGGTGTGGAAGAGCTGGCAGGCTGAGAAACTGAGCTACCACTCAGGCCCAGATCCAGGGATGTGAGTTGACTGACCCCAACTTCTACCCAATGAATGGACTTCAGGAGTATGTGAAGGGGCCAGTTCTACAAATCTAATGGTGCAGAATCTCCATGACTCAGTGTTTATCTGAGTGGAGTACCAGTGAGAATCCAGTATTGACAGTGTAGCAGAAGCCAGAGGTCTCAAAACAGACTGACTCAGTGCAGTGAATATTTTCAAGTGGAGATGTGTAGGCAAAAGGGTATACTCTGTGACACACTATGACACATTATGGCTTCCATGATGAAATTTTTGTTGTTGTTTTTATGTTTTGTTTTATTTTCTTTTGTGTGGGAGATTGCAAGAACAGAGGGCAGATATGAAGAGACATATCTTCATATGATTGGGTACATCATGTGGAATTCACAAAGAATCAATAAAAAGTTTTAAAATACTAATACTAAGGAAACACACAATTCAGTTACAAAATGAAAACCTGCTCTAATAATATTTTAAGTATATTTGTGATTCTGTATTTAACTACATCAGTGTTAACTTTCAGCCAGGAGCTATGGGTTAACGTAGCTTGTTGTAGCACAGTCTAAAGGTATTTTATGAGAGGATAATTTCTGCTGATCTAAGCCATGCCTACCAATGTGTATGAGAAACAGAAAGGCAGCAGGTGGGTTCATTTGGAACAGATCACCTTCTATACTCCCTTTCAGAGCCCTGCAGGGAGAATCATTACCCAGAGCCCCTTTCTTCAGTCCAAAGTCCAGATTGTTGCAATGATTCCATTAGCAGCAGGTTGTAAATATAACTAACAAGCCCACGGATGGGTCCCTACGGTTAGACCTGAGCTTTTGTCCAGGAGAACAACAAAGGGAGAATGAGTAGGCAAGTCCAAACATGGAGCCTTGGGCCAAAGGAGGACGGGGACAAGCAGAAATCCAGAATGGCTCTGATGACTTGAGACTAACACCCCAAACCCAATGCTCTGCTCCATCACCCCACCCCAAATTTCAAGTGCATCACTGCCATCCACCTATGATCAGTCCATCTTTCCACTTTCATCTCTGCATTTTCTGTGTGTTCAGAAACCAAGTCTTCTATGTATAAAGCTGATCTTGCGGTCTTCTTTTCTCCCTTGAACTGAAATAAAGCCATGACCCTAAGCCAAGAAGGCAGCTGAACATTGGCATGAAGTAAAAAGATTCTGGATGCTGGCAGGCAAAAAGCCTGACCTACCGAAGGCACGCACCACATGTGAATGACTAATAAACTGAATTCTTTCTCAGTCTTCAAAGTCTAGCTCAACTTCCATGAACTCCAGAGAACCTCTTCTGACCTCTCGGCAGAATTAGTCCCAGTTTCTTCAAGTCCCCCCAGCACTGTGACAATAACTAGAGTCAGCTACTCAGCTTCAGTTCCTCCAGTAGACTAGACATTTCCTTCAAATGGAAATCACCTTCTATAACTGTGTACATGCTGTATCTAAGATGTGCTATCTTTGCTGTTCAATGCAATAGGCATTACTCTCATGAAGTTATTTTAGATTAAATGGAATACATAAAAATGAAATAAAATAAATAATTAATTTTCAATTGCATGTGAGTCACATCCTTAAGTTCTTGACAGTCACATAGGGCTGTAGACTGTTATACTAGGCAGTGCTAATGTAGACTGCTTCCATTAGAGAAAGCATTCTATTAACAACACTGTTCATCATTCCTATGTTTAAGAGATGTAATCTTGAAACATTATTATGCATCAATCTCTGTGTTCAGGGCATAGCTCACACAGGGCCTGCATAGTTCACAGAGGGCCTTGTCATCGCACACAGGGTCAGCAGGTCTCACAGAGGGCCTGCACAGTGTATGTAGGGCCTGCCTAGCTTACCGAAGACCTTTATAGATTCCGGAGGGCCTGCTTAGCTCACAGAAGAACTGTATAGCTCACAGGGCCTGCATAGCTTCCATAGTGCCTGCCTAGCTCACAGAGGGTCTGCATAGCTCATACAGGACCTGCATAGTTCAGAGAGGGATTGCCTAGCTCACAAAGGGCTTGCCTAGCACACAGAGGTCCTGTATTGCTCACAGAAGGCCTGCATAGATCACACAGAGTCTGCATAGTTCACAGAGAGCATGCCTATCTCACACAGGGTTGGCAGATCTCAAGGAGAACCTGAGTAGGCTACACAGGGCCTGTCTAGCTTACAGAAGACCTGTACAGCTCACGAAGAGCCTACATAGTTTTCAAAGTGCCTGCATAGCTGACAGAGGGCCTGTTTAGCTTACAAAGCATCTATATAGCCCACACAGTGTCTACAAAGCTTACGGGGGACATGCAGAGCTCATAAGAGAGTCTGTATAGCTCAAAGAGCACAACATATACCCAACCAATTTCAGCCATTCTTTCTTCAATATTTTAAACCTTAGGTCATCAAAAACATTTTATGTGAGTTGGAAGTAACTATGAAATTCATTATAAATATTCCTTCAGATGATTGGTTCTAATTCCAAGATACACTCCTTAGTCCGCACAAACATTGTTCGAATGTGCCTTTTCCAGGTCTTTGATTTACTGCCTACACAATTTGTGTCATGTTAGTAATATAAGATGACAGAAGGTGGGGGACAGAAGTGGCTGCCAAGGAAATAAGAGCTGTTCCAGCAAGGAAGGAATTACCTCAATCGATGTGAACACAGGCAGTTATAGAGTTTAAGAGGAAAGATTGAAGCATTGGCCCAACTAGGGGTTCAAGGCCACACCTCTTCTCTGATGGCAGAGTTGCCTGTACAGCTTTGAAGGGAAACAAGCCTGATTCTTACTGACTGGGGACAACTTGGGGCAATTAATAAATGGCACAGTTCAGTCAGGCTGTTACTGTGCTGCCAAAAAGGTCAGATCTGAGAGTGAATCAAATCACATCAAACTGAGAAGGAAAAGATTATCCACTGGTTAGTGGGAGATAAGAGAATACTTGTTTTCCCAAGTCAAAGCTCTGGCAATAACACCATCTCTTTGTTTTTTTTTTTTTTTTTTTTTTTTTTTTTTTTTTTTTTTGCTGCATTCTCCCTTGCATGGTTTATTTCTACCTCTGGGCTTTTGCTCTCATATGTCTCAAGAAATAGTCTCTGAGCTGGAGAAGTTACAGCACCAAGTAATGCCAAAGATGGCTGGCCATGCTCAGTGGTTAGCAGTTAAGAAGGACTTAGAGTTTATTTGGTCCAGTGGCTCCAGCTTTCTTCCCATGGTATTTTCTCAGATGCCGATGTGTGTGTTGACTTCATTGTTAGGTGGGCAGGTAAAAGGCTGGGGCAGTTCTAGGGTTCACACATGTACAACCCTCTGAGACACTGGACTATTGCTCTGACTCTTCAGTCCCTTTCCCATTTTACTGAAGATCTGTTACTGGGCTCTCCCTTGGTGACACAGCAGATCAGCTAAACTTTTTCACCAGCATGATTAGCAGCTGTGATGGAGCCTGGGTGGAGAGAGCCACATCTCCTTACCACCTCCACCGTCTCCCTAGAACATGGATAACCCAGTCTTCTGGTTTTGAGAAGAGATGGAATACTTGGGTATGACCTAAGATGTATTTTTGAACTTTTACAAGACTTGGAGAGCTAAATAGCTCCAGTTGACAAGGCCCAGATTAGCTAACAGAATGCTTCTCACTGCAGACTGTCAAGGTTTCATGGGACTTTAACCATGTAGAATTCTAGTGTCATTGCTGATGTCTGTAAGTATGCAGTGACAATAACAACTAAAGTAGAAGATAGCATCTCTTCTGAAATATCTCCATAAGGAAAAAAAAAAAACACAAACAAAAACAGCCTTGTATCACATTTGCCCAAAACTGGGTAACAATTGATCACAGCAAAGATATTGGACTTACCCTTAGAAAAACTGGACAGTGAAGTTCATGTGGTATAGTGACGGTTTGAATAGGATTAGCCTTCAAATATATATTTACATGCTTTGGTCATTAAGAAGTGGCCTTGTTTGAGTAGGTGTGGCCTTGTCAGAGAAAATTCATCACTGGGGTAGCATTTTGTTTTCAGAAGCTCAAGCTAGGCCCAGTGTCTCACTCTCTTTCTGCTGTCTGTGTATCCAGACATAGAAGTCTCACCTACCTTTCCATCACCTTGTCTGCCTGCATGATGCCATGCTTCCTGCCATGACGATAATAGACTGAACCTCTGAAAGTGTAAGCCAGTTCTAACTAAATGTTTTTCTTAATTAGAGTTGCTTCGGTCATGATGTCTCTCCACAGTAGTAGAACCCTAAGACATGTGGATAAGCTTAGTACCAAGTCCATTTGCTCTAATGCAGTAAGAGATGACCAGGCCAACATTACCAGAGTAAGAAACTATATTCCTCCATGGGAATACTTAGGGTAGATGAGTGGTCTAGGGAGTAATCTAGTTTGCCACATGGTAATGCATGTATGTGAGACCCAGAGCCAGAGCATTCCCTTTCCTTGAAACCAAAAAATTAATCAAGTGCAGGGGAGAAAATGAACCTCTGAGAACTTGTGAAGCATTTGACTGGGAAATTCATGCCTTGAAACATGAATACTTTAGTTTCATTCCTAGAATCCATATAAAAATCAGCAGGGTATCATGGTGTGCTCTCATGACCCAGTTCTGGGGAGGTGGCAACGGTAGATTGATTCACTAGTGCTCGGGGGCTAGCCAATTGAGCCTACTGTGAGTTCCACGATAAAGGGGAAGTTTGTCTCAAACGCGAAGATGGACAGACAACATTTGAAGAGTGATATCAGGTCTTTGCATGCTCACATGTATGTACCTGTATGAGAACAAGCATGATAACCACCTCTCTCTCTCTCTCTCTCTCTCTCACACACACACACACACACACACACACACACACACACACACACACACACAAATGGGCATTTGAGAGAGCCCCTTTCCAAAAGCTGGCGGATTATGCACTAACTGTACCTATAAATATCTGATCAAGGCATTATTTATGTAAAACAGAAAGGGATATTGAAAAGGGACTGTCTTCTTCCTTCCTCCCTCCCTGAGGTCATTTCAAGTCGTGACTCGTCTAGGAAGACTGCCAGAGCTCTCTAGCATCTGCTTGTTCTTCCCTGTGAAGTCCTTCCTGGACATTTCTCTTGATACAGACATGGATGTTTCGGCTTACTTCTCAGTTAGAATCAACAACAAAAGGAGGGAGTTTTAATTTTAATGCATATGTAACAGTGTGAGTAGTCTTGAGCTATGCCATGACTCCTACATCTAACTCCTAGCTCTACAATGTATTAGTTCTCTGACTTAAGGAGTGTTAATTATTTTATCTTTAGCCTTAGTTTCTAACATAAGAATCAATGATCTCCCTCTAATGACTGAACACACTAGTTACTAAACATTAGCTTTGTTTTGTTGTTTCTTGTCATAATAATTTAATTGGAGTACCTTTCCCATGACATTCCGAATTTAGAGAGTATTAAAATTGAAGATATCATCAGTACAATATCCCATAAGAGACAGGAAGAAACATGTCCCTTTAGGAAAGCAAACTAGAGAGCCTGGATGAGTCTTCAGGGACAGATGACAGTCTATCATCTTATGCCATCTCATATAAATGACATGTTAGATTGCTATTTAGTTAAATTGCTTTCAGTAGCTGGGACTCACAATCTGTTTTCTCCCCAAAAGATACCAGAGACAACCCATTTACTAAAGATGGTGAAGCATCAACTATTCCAACCTACCTATTGTTCGGGTTAAGGCAGGAGTGAATATGTGATAAAATCAGAGAATATTTTTTATTGGATGTTTTCTTTATTTACATTTCAAATGTTATCCCCGTTCCCAGTGTCTCCTCCAGAACCCCCTATTTCACTCCTCCTTCCCTGGCTTTTATGAGGGTGCTCCCCCACCCACACACCCACTCCAGCCTGCTTTACTTCCCTGTCATTCCCCTACACTGGGGCATTGAGCCTTCACAAGACCAAGGGCCTCTCCTCTCACTGATGCCCAACAAGGCCATCTCCTGCTACATGTGTGGCTGGAGCCATGGTCACTTCATGTGTACTCTTTGGTGGTGGTTTAGTCCCTGGGAGCTCTGGGGGCTCTGGTTGGTTAATACTGTTTTTCTTCCTATGGGGTTGCAAACCCCTTCAACCCCTTCAGTTTGTTCTCTAACTCGCCATCGGGGACCTTGTTCTCAGTCCAGTGGTTGTCTGTGAGCATCCACCTCTGCATTTGTCAGGCTCGGGTAAGGCCTCTCAGGAGACAGCTATATCAGGCTCCTGTCAGCCTGCACTTCTTGGCATCCCCAATAGAAAATAAATACTGATATGGCAGTATCTTCTACACTCACTACTCTCCAGGTTCAATTAAAGTCTTAACACACATGTGGAAGCTATCAAAACCCTTTAGTCTGCTGCTTGCTACCTTGGTGGAGTTCAACCTCTCTATAGAAAAGCACCACAGACAAGATTATTAAAAGAAAGAAAAAAAGAAAGAAAGAAAGAAAGAAAGAAAGAAAGAAAGAAAGAAAGAAAGAAAGAAAGAAAACCTCCCCCTATCTCTGAATATGTGACTTGTCATAACAGTCAGAGAACCTTGGCTGTCTGTCCTTGCTGTCCATCTTTGAGATAAGATATCTCAAGATATATCTTGGCTTGCAAGATTATAGTGATTCTTCTGTCTTCATCTCCTACCTTGCTGTAAAAGCTCCAGAACTGCAGATATTTGCTATTATGTAGGTTCTGGGGCTCTAAACTCAAAGACTCTCAAGTTTGCCTGATAGCACCTTATTGAGCCATTACCATATCCCCACCGTGATGGTTTTTGAAAGAAGGGCAAACAACTGAAACCGAGGTGCTTCGAGTTTGGATTCAGGTAGAGCACCTGTTCCTAGACAACTGTCTTATCAGAGTTCTCACTATGAGACCTGCTGTCCATCTTCTTATGAGAATACATTCTATCAGATAAACATTGGGCCCTGATAGCCAAATTTGACCACAATGATCTCTACATAGCTATTTCTGGTATAATGCTACACTGAGTAGTGTGAGTGTTAACATGGATGTGAAGGAGGTACAATTCAGTTTGTAATGTGAACTTTGGTAGAAATGTCATATCGGAATGCCAGCACAGGAATGTGGATGCTCTAAAGTTGCTGAGGTGTTTGGTTGTTTTGCCTTGAGTCCTCAGAGACCACTCTGCCACAGACTATCTTTCTCTGGTCCCAGTCTTGGTATAACAGCTCATAGCTCCATTTTCCCATATCATTCCCCTAGTACCCCCAAAGCAACCTTGTCAGAAAGTTTTGCCTATGAATTCTTGGAACAAGAATCTGTTCTCATTTAGCCCACAGTCCACTCCACCACAGTGCCGATCCAGAAGCCTCTGAAAAATGGATGCCCTTCCATGAGAAAGCGAACATTGTAAGTTGTGTTTCGATATTGTCTTAGTAAATTTATGTATTTCACGTAAGAACAGAACTCTTGCCTTGGCTCTCTTCTACCTGTGTCATGTGAATGCAGAAAGCCCAGACAGTGCTGTGCAATTTGGCATGTTTAGGAAGGTCTCAGATTCTCAGATGACGGTAATGATTAATAAGTTTTTCAGGAAGCTTTGACTTGAGTTTCTCACAATGGTAGAAAGAAGAATGATACTCATAAAAATAAATGACAAAGCCTAGAGTTTTCAGTCCAGAAAAAAAATAAGAGCAAAAATGTGTAAGTATACAATAGACTCACTGATGATACCCAGCTTTTTTTTGCATCTTCCACAAGCAATACAGAGCATGAGGTCACATATACAGAAACAGTCCCTAATAGGAAAAGAAGTTTTAAAAGAGAGTAGTGTTCAGAACCTTCAAAAGAGTCCCAATATGTTTTCAGCTGTGTAAACAGACCTACTGACCTTTCAGAATGTTATGTAGTCCAAGAGCTAGAAGTAGAAAACTAGCTTTTCAGATGGTGTTTGTGTTTCTCTGGGTAAGACAGAAATGGCTCTTGTAGTCATTTATGACCTATTTACTGATCAAATTGCACACCTGGTTCCCTTAGGGGGGAAAATATATGTGGATTCTTCAATAAACAAAGGAGACAGTGGTCCTGACCCCATCTCCTTTACTCACCAACCTTGGGTGCTAGCAGATCCTTTAATGGTTAAATAGTCCTTCACCAGACAGATGGGACCCAGTAGTCATTACTATAATGTGATTCCTATGGGGATGTGGCCAGGCACTTATAGGGTCACAAGAAGAGGGGAAGTGAAAGATGGGGTCAGAGCATCCTTGTCAATCTCTCTAAGACATGTCAGGTATCAGTACATCTCTGCTTGAGGCTGAGACAAGGACAAATCATAAGAGTTGTGGCTGCCTTCCTCACTGTTGCCCAGAGCTTGTTGTCGTAGCTCATTTTCTACTGGATCTGATACTTCCCGCCTATTGTGCCCTCTACCATCTCCATCATCCTCTAGGCTGCCAGTACATTAGAGCCAGGGCTTATTAACCAGCACCCCTGTGCATTCCCTTCCTCACCTTTCTTTGTAGACAAGGTAGAGTGCTGTCATTTGAGTCTCTGAGAAGACAAGGAAGCAGAAGTCCTAGATGAGATTTGGAGTTTACAGTGATCTAGTAGCTGTAAATCAAGTTGTAGTTTTATGGATATTCTTACTGGGTAAATAGTGTTCTCTAGGACCTCCAAGCTGAAGGACACCAGGAGGGTGATCCACAAGACAGAACTCAGGCAGTCCCAGTCCCGGGGGGAGTGTATCCACTCCTTTTGAATGCAGTATAGCTGAAGCCTGTGGACAAACGAGCTCTAGCCCTGTACTTTCTCTGTAAAGTGAATAGACACACTTGGTACTTCTTCCTTTATCCTTACCTCTCAAGGGAAGATAAAACTTCAGAGATCTACAAACAAATTTACAAGGTATTTTGATCCATGGTCTGTTATTCTTCCTGTCTAGTCTGAACATTACCACGAAGCCATATGAGAAGAGGAGAAAAATAAGTAAGGTTCATTCCTCAGCATGAGCTAACACAGACACGGGGTCCTAAACCACCGAATGCTTCTGTGCACTCATTGGATCATACTGTGGATCCCATCTTTGCTGTTTCAACATCCCTGTCCCTCCTAGGAATCAAGACTTCCTCAGTGAGTTCTGAAACTCTGGTTCCTTGACTGGCTCCCCAGAAGCATCTCGATGATGCAGGATGTTTGTGTGTTCTTGCCCTACCTCTCACTAAGGCTTGGACTGAGAGTGTAGAGAATCTCTGCAAAGACAGACTCCTTGTGATTGGGCTTCACTCTGAGAGCCTCTCATGTTTCTCACTTGCCATTTAGTTTCTATTTGACTGGATTAAGAGTCACTTAGGAGGGCTACAGGTCTGGCGCAGCAGTTAAGAGTTCTCATTGCTATTACAGAGAACCAGTACTCACAAAGTGGTCTACAGGCATTTTAACTCCAAAGCCCAAATAAGGGAAGGGGGTGTCTGAAACACTCTTCTGACTCCTGTGAACTCCGGTCACATGTGTGATCTACATACAAACATGCAAACAAAACACTGAAACACATAAAAGAATCTTAACACAAAGAATCACCCCAAAGACTGACAAGGCACACAGGAGGGTGCACTGTAAGGACAGTTCTACAGAGGTTTCTTGAGGAAGAAAGCAACCCTGAGTATGGGTAGATCCAGCAAGGGCAGAGAAAGAAGCACATATTCCAGCATACCCTCTCTCCACTACCTGGTCCATCATAACGTCAGTGGGTCTGTCCCACCATACCTTCCCAACCATGATGGCATCATACCTCTGCAACTCTGAGACCAAATTAAGCTGGTATTTCTATGCTTGAAATGATGATCAGAGAATGATATCTGGAAAAATATCCATGAACAATAAGTTAAAAGAGCCCAGTGGTAAGGTCCCCATCACCTCCCACCATGTCCAACTGACATAAAATACTTAAAGAAAGAAGGAGAGTTCAGTGAGATTCAACTGCCTTTCATGGGCTTCTCGTGTCCACAACGTAATTTGATATCTGTGGCTTTCACAATGAGAGTAGAGATCTGTAACTGTGTTTTAAGGCAGTAGTGATTCTCAGTTCTTCAAATTGCCTTATCGACCCCCTTTGTTGGGGGGGGGATTGACAGCATTTCAGGCAAGCTCTAGGGTTGGGGTATTTCTAACAAGTCACCAAGAAACTTTTCAAATACTCAGAGAGCTCTAGAAAGTTAAGATGACCCCACTTTGAAATGCCTTATTTCACTATTTAGTTAAAATACCATGTCTGGAGAAAATATATGTAATTTGCAATGTCGGTATAAAAAATGACAGTAATTGTAATTTCCCCAAGTGGAACAATCTGTTACAAAAGAGATGTCAATATTCTTAAAAGCTCCAGTCCTTCACTGGGTGTGAAATAACCTAGAATACTTCTTGGGTTTGAATACTTTCCTCTATGTTGTATCTGTTTTACTTTGGTATGTCATGTGTTTGTATAATATGTGTGCATGTATGTGTATAGCTTCATACCTGAGTGTGTGTGTGTGTGTGTGTGTGTGTGTGTGTGTGTGTGTGTGTGTGTAAGTTAAAGAACTACACTAGGCGCCCTTCTATTGTGTCTCAGAGGCTAGCAGGTCCGAGACCGTCTGGTGGTTCTCCCGTGTCTGCTGTCTAGCTGTCAGAGCACTCGAGTGTATGCTTTCATGCTTTGTGTCCTCGGGATTCCATCTCGGTCCTTACACTATATAGCAAGTACTTTACCTACTGAGAATTTCCTGTGGCCGGTGCATTTGTAGTTCCGTTCACTAGATGCTGCATTTTGAATATGTCTTCTGGAATGGATATTTGTATTGCTTATTGACAAGGCAGAAGAAAGGTAAGGGGTAATCATTTCTGACCAGTGATCAATAGGATAATCTTCTGATCTGCTGTAAATGCCTTACAAGCAGAAGGAGGCAAGGATGATTTTTCTCAGCTTCAATGCAGTATGGCTATTGAAGATAGGTAGGCACTAAATTAGAAACGAATGCTTGCCCTCCGATGTACATCCTGTCTCCCTCTTTGCGGACTAAGCCCCATGGAGAAGATACAGAAGTGGCTGCAAATCACTCCTCAGCACTATATTGGCAAGATAAGCTGCTGGCCCTGTGACTGTCAGAGGCAGGCAATCACATCTGAGCATGGCAGGAGGGTAAATGGGGAGGAGGACTAGGCTCTGGTATTTATGGCTGAGATCACCCCAAAGTATAACTGACAAAGAGTATATAAAATTGCCCATTTATTCTTTCTGTCAGCATCTTTTTAGGTTTGCCCATGTCCCTGTCACAGCTAGGGCTGAAAAACACCTTCCTCTCAGCCCTACACTCTCCATGTTGGGTCTCCATTAGTGAGCAGACACACACACTCGGCTTCTGCCTCAGTCCTTGCACGCTCTTCACCAGGCCCTCCGGCTATACACATATACATGCACACATAACATACACACACGTGGCATTCAAAAGCAAAGCAGAGCACAGAGAACACACACAACTCCCCTCATAACAGACATGTAGAAAGACTGGAAACACCCGTGTAACGTAGTAGTACTTTATCTTACTTACTGCTGTTTACCTGTTTCCGAAAGCAATCACTTGTTTTAGGGAGTAAGGGGATATTTATCCCCCAAAAGATGCAGCTGCCTCTGAGATCCAGGAATGTCTAAGTTAACATGGACAATAGTGATGATAATCAAAAAACACAACTACTGTAGCTCTCTGGGCCAGGTCACGTTCCAGGACCACCATTCCTATGTATTAACTCTTTCATTTCTCTCTTCATAGCCATGTGACACCCATTTATTCTTCTCTGCAGGAGCAGATGGAAAACTAGAGCCCCTGTTCATATGCCTGCCACTTGACTCTCTAAGCTCAGGTTCTGAATCTCTCATCAATGGATGAGTCCATTATTAAGCAGAGGAGAGCTATAAGGATGAACATATATTTCATGGATGCATAATCAAAACACAAAGAACTATCCAGGAGTCATCAGAGAAAACTGGACATTTATTAGTATTCTTATTTCTCCAGTTTCTAGACATTTAAGTAGCAATTGCTGAGTACCCACTAAACTTTGAGGGTGGAACATAATCCACCTTTATATTTCTTATAGCCCTGGCATGACACCAGAGTTGTTCAACAAATAGGCATCCCCTTTATTGAACAAGCTAAATCATATCTAAATACTTTAAGTAAGGACCTGGTTAAATCAGAGAAAGATTTACATGGACACATCTTGAAAGCCAGAAAAAAAGTCCTAAAGCCCATAATCCCAGTCTGAGCTTCATGGTCTCCATTGTGGTGAGGGAACTAAGTGAGGTCTCCGGAATTCCCATTCCTCCAGGAATGGGTTTCAGTTGTTGTTCCTTTAAGCTGCCAGAGCTTATTTATAATTTCTCAAAGAATAGAAGTCAGTCTGTAGTACAGAGGGGCCCCTCCCTTCCCTGCACAGGGGACACACAATGGTCTTCCAGTCTCTGAACCTCGGTTCATAAACTGGAATAAGTTTAGTTGAGCAATACTTGTTCTTCAGCCAAGGTGCCCCACACAGCACAGACTGACTCAGCTCTTTTTCTGAAGAGTCACTTGAGGGGAGGACCACATTGCTCTCAACAGTGGATGTCTAGACTCAAGTCCTCTCTCCATCTGCCTACTGCCCCCATTCTTTGTCACATTTGAATTCACAAAGCAAGGCCCAATCCAGGTTCTAGGCTCTCAAAGATTTCTACAACATGGAACAGCATTCATTTTGATTAGCAGCTACACACATATATAAACACACTATTCAAATAACCAAAACTAACACTTAGTCCAGTTACTCGGCTCTAGAGACTTAATTCCCAGGTCTAGTAAAGCTGGGCTCTTGCTCCAAATATTTAAGTCTGTATTTCAAAACATTGTGATGATTTTCCTTTTGATTTGGTAATCTCATTTCAGAATCCCAAGTGAGTGGACAAACTCAGTAGAGACACAGCAATATATACTGATGAGCAGAAAAACAGAAGTGAGAGGCTTAGCTCAAGGTTGCATGGGTACCACAAGGAGAGTTTAGAAAAATAAATCAGGCTCAGACCTGACAATTCAACAGCATTAACCTGGTAACAGTACCCTAATCTTTTTGTGGCTTACAAAAGACATTAAGGCCTCCTGGAATTATTTGAACCATACCATGGATGAGGCTGTATTTGCCCGAGAATATCAGTCATGTTGCCATGACTGTTCTCATGTCCCATTTGGCTTTGACTAGTTGAAATTTGGAAAATGTTGGAGCAGGTCACCCGAGGAGTTTGCTGAGCTATAAAGTATTGGCTGTGTGAGTACGAAGACCTGAGTTAAATCCTCAGTACCAACATTACAAATGCAGGCCTGCTGGTGCATGTTTATGATCTCAAAGCTAGACAGGCAGAGACAAGTGGATTCCTAGGGGTTTCTGGCTAGACAGACTAGCCCAATCATCAAGCCCTGGATCCCAGGGACAAATTACCTTTTAAATAAAGGTAAATAGCTCCTAAGGGAAACACTTGAGATTGACCTCTGGCCCCCAAATGTACACCAACATCCACACAAATGTGCACCCTTACATACCTGATACAGGACACACATATGCACAAAGAACACACACACACACACAGGCACACACACACACAGGCACACAAACATCGGCATAACATTAGGAGAAATAAAATTAATTTTAACTGGACCAATCTCTCTGTATGCTTTGTGCTAAATTAGGGCATCAGATTGGGCAGGAGGTTCTTGGAAATAGAGAAGCGCCCTTCCCCGATATAGTACTTTCCTATCCTCAGGAACCAATGACTTAGCATACACTCTCTTAAGATCCCAAGTGGCATTCTTGCACAAGCAGGCAGACACAAAAACAGTGAGCCTGGAGATGAAGTGCCCACTCTCTTGCTTTGTGGCATTCCTAGAATGTTGCTCACTACTCAGAAACCCAGAGGGTACCCAAAGCCCTTGTCCAGGAAGTCTTATGTGCCTTAGAAACATCTTCATCTAAGTTAGAAGGCCTTGGTCCCAATATTTCTTCACATTCTTACTCTCTCATTGTCCTTTCTCCTCTTTCCCCGCCTCTCTCTCTTTTTTCCTGTATTTTCCTCCCTCTCTTTTCTTAAAAAGTCTCATCTTTTTGCTCCTGTTCATCTTGCCCAAATCTAATTTTTTTGCTTTATCATATTATATATATATGATGATGATGATGATGATGATGATGATGAAGTTTTTTTTTCTAACGAGAGACAGAAAGAGAGTTTCCATGTATGGGAGAAGAGGCAGGGACAAGCTGGGAGGAATATAGGAAGGGAAGCATTGAGAGTATACTATAAAGATAAACTATTATCAGTAAAAGAAAAACTGTAAAGAAAATTAAATTAAGAAAAGAAAGAAAGAAAGAAAGAAAGAAAGAGGGGAAGGAAGGAAGGAAGGAAGGAAGGAAAGAAGGAAGGAAGGAAGGAAGGAAAGAAGGAAGAAAGGAAGGAAGGAAGGAAGGAAGGAAGGAAGAATGAATCCTATCTCCATGAACTGTGTCTCAGGGAGACTACCCAGTTCCTCTGCTTAGCTCACTCCTGTTCAGGTCTTTCTATACCTTAAGTTTAGTTCCCAGGAATAGCCAAGGCAAACATGTACAGTCCCAGGGAGCTAAGAATCAAAACTAAAACTGGAGACATGTTTCAACTTGTTCTGTAGATAATTGAATGCTCTGGACTCTTCTTGAAGGATGTCTGACAGCATCTCAAAGAGCAATCAAGAGGAAGCAGGAGGAATCTTTATAAGAACCCCTGGCCAGTTTTTTCTCCCTTCCAGGAAGTGAATAGAACATTTGTATTTATTTGTAAAAATAGCCTATTTTGTATGCTCAACCTGATGACCCAAAAAGGTTAGTGTCAGTTGTTAGAGAAGGGAAGTGAAAGAGAGTGTGTAAATTGAGTAGAAGAAAGAAGCTTCAAAAAAAAAGGTATTTTTTTATTTTAAGAACTGGAAACCAAAGATGACTAAATCTGATATGGAGCCAGCTTATTATATCATATGCAAATTCACAAAGCATTGGAAGAAAATAATACCTGACTGTTTAAAACTATGTTCTACACACACACACACACACACACACACACACACACAGGTGCTTGGTCAACCTCTCCCTCTCTTTTGCAGTTCAGATAACTTACTTTCCCTAGAGGAGATGACATAGGGACTTTCCCCTAAGCTTCCATATACTCTTATTGAAATGATAATATTTAATTCCTGTCATGATACAAATGATGGGAACAGTCACTGATCCTGTTGCCATGAAGATCTTTGTGCCTTGTACAGTGCCAGACATACAACGAGCAACAAGCACCCTGGCTCAGTGAATGGAGAGCTCAAACAATGCACGGATGGAGGCTGCCATTCACCTGACTTCTGAGCACTGCCTGGACAATGGTGGCAACTATCCGTTAGAGAAAAGATTGCTCGGGTGGCATTCATAATCTCTCTCTCTCCCTCCCCCCCCTTCTCCTCTCCCCCTCTCCTTAAGTGACTCCTTTTCAACTTTGTTAGTGCCGCATAAGGAGAGAAAGTTTCATATTCTGTGTGATCATGAATGAATAAAGTTAACAACTGTAGTGACCTCAGCTGAACAGATTATTTTAAACCCTCAGGTCAATGGTTCTCTAGAGATAAAGATTAAAATGGATCTTTACTAGAGGACATGCTGAGTCACTCTTTTAAAAACTAGCCAACAAAGGGGCTGATTGGGCTGCTCATCTCTGGGCCTGTGCGCGGTAGACATGGCTAATCTCTGATGAGAAAAAGGCTTGCTTTTGGAAATGTTCCAACAAATGTCCTAGGAAACAATCTTTCTCACTACCACTTTGAAACTTAATCAACTATCTTGTGGCTGTGGAGTATTTTTCCTACCACCTCATTCAAATATAACAATATTTTAGTCTTAGAGCCAAGTCAGAAGACAAGGCAGTTTCGTTTCCCTTTCCTTGAAATTTAAGGTGGTTTTTGTTTGTTTCTTAGTTTATTTGTTTTTGTTTCTGTTTTTTGTTTGTTTGTTTGGTTGGTTGGTTGAAGGTGTTTTTTGGTTTTGTTTTGACAGTTTATGAGACTAGGAATACCCAAGCCATGTCAAGCCAATTATTTTTGGTTTTGTTTTTCCAGAATTTGCTACCCTAACTCGGAGAAACATGAAATTCAGAAATGGCTCTCAGGTATTGAGAGCAGAGTCCCTTCTCTTGCTCACCCTCTTATGACAGCCTCAAACCTAACCTGGTGCTGAGAAACAGGATTCCTCAGAGGTAGAGATAGTGGAGGAGGAAAGTCATCCATTCTTTTTTGCTCCTTTATCTTAGCTTGGCTAGTGTATACCACAGCTGTGGAATTGTCTCTAGGAGTGGTAAGCATGCTCAGATCACACATATACACGCACACACACACACACACACACACACACACACACACACACGGCTCTCTCTCTCTCTCTCTTCATGACTGGACAAGGAATCAGACACAGCAAATGTGGAAATGTGCAGCAAAAGGGAATAAATACAATTGTCACCGCAGGGGGACAATAAAATGGAGAATGCTTGGAAATCAGAGATAACTGGGGATGTGCTGGGTAAAGGAGACTATGAAGTCCTGGCTTCTGGGACCTGTTCCGAAGTTGATAATACACATATCTGAACAATTCTGATCATCAGCCCTCCCCTACCTGCCCCACCCAGGTTCTTCCAGGGCTGCTGGCTACTACGCAGGATCTTGGCAGCATGATAAAAGTCCTGAAAACTGTGGTCCCTAGAGGCTACTAGAAACTTGTGATTGAACCTCATCAGGTTATTTGCCTGCTAAACAGAATGATTGTCGTTATCCCTATGATTATATAAGACTCAGAGTCGGCGTTCGCTGAGCTCCCAACCTCGCCGCAACCCCAGCCGTAGCTGCCGCTGCTCCCGCCGTCACCGCCTCCGAGAACATCTTGGCAAGTCCGCCAGGGATGTCTTCACCAAGGGCTACGGCTTTGGCTTAATAAAACTTGATTTGAAAACGAAGTCCGAGAATGGATTGGAATTTACCAGCTCAGGTTCCGCCAACACGGAAACCACCAAAGTGAACGGGAGTCTGGAAACCAAGTCCAGATGGACTGAGTACGGACTGACATTCACGGAGAAGTGGAAACAGACAGCACCCTGGGCACCGAGATCACTGCGGAGGACCAGCTTGCTCGTGGGCTGAAGCCGACCTTTGATTCATCTTTCTCACCTAACACTGGGAAAAAATGCTAAAATCAAGACAGGGTACAAGAGGGGCTGTGACGTGGACTTTGACATCGCTGGGCCCTCCATCCTGGGTGCTCTGGTGCTTGGCTATGAAGGCTGGCTGGCTGGCTATCAGATGAATTTTGAGACCTCGAAGTTCTGAGTGACCCAGAGCAACTTTGCAGTTGGTTACAAGACGGACGAATTCCAGCTTCATACTAACGTGAACGACGGGACAGAGTTCGGTGGCTCCATTTACCAGAAGGTGAATAAGAAGTTGGAGACTGCTGTCAATCTCGCCTGGACCGCAGGAAACAGTAACACTCGCTTTGGAATAGCCGCCAAGTACCAGGTCGACCCTGATGCCTGCTTTTCGGCCAAAGTGAACAACTCCAGCCTGATTGGCTTAGGGTACACTCAGACCCTAAAACCAGGCATCAAACTGACGCTGTCGGCCCTGCTGGAGGGCAAGAACGTCAATGCGGGCGGCCACAAGCTGGGTTTAGGACTGGAGTTTCAAGCATAAATGAACATCGTACAATCGTTAATTCTAAACTATTTTGCGGCATAGCTACCTTCAGAATTTAGTGTACCTTTTAATGTTATATGTTGGGGATGCGAGAGCTGATAAAGACCACATTAGACCTCCAGACTAAGGAGGGCTCGGCTTTAAGGTGTTTACTATTTCAGATGTACAGCAGAGCCCCATTCCAGGAAGGGCCCTTTTAGCTGTAGGCATGGGTGGGGGAGGAGCCCTTTAGAGATGCCAGGCTGCAAGTGGAAGCTGGGAACGTGTGGACCCTTTGTAAACCTGAATCCAGCCCCCAGATGAAATTGTGACTTCCCGAGCATCGAACCCTGGTGTCCCCATCCTATCTGCTCCTAGACAGATCACCACACCCTGTCCCCTCATGTCCTGTTCCCATCCTAGCCCATCACTTACCCGTTTTACACCAAAAGTAGTCTTCAGGGCGTGGTTAGCTATTTCTTTTGTGCCATTTTAGGGTGGAGAGGTTGGGCATGATGGAGCCAGTCATTCAGGACTTAATTCTTCCTTGTGTTGTGGTGTGGTTTTCTTTCTTCAATTTTTTTTTTTTTTTTTTTTTTTTTTTTTTTTTTTTTTTTTTGCCATTGCACCAGAGAATGAACTAGCTCCGGGGTTCCCCGGCCCTGAGCTGGGCGGGTGATGGTAGTCACACCCGGACAACACTAGGAATCTCAGCTGACACCTCCTGTAGCCTCACCAGTATTTTTTAGCAGTTTAATGGGTACATTGTAGAGTCTTCCATTTTGTGTGGAATTAGCTCCTCCCCTTCAAATGCTGTAATTAACATCACTTAAAATAAAACTTGAATAAAATACTGAAACCTCAAAAAAAAAAAGACTCAGAGTCTTATGACACAACATTAAAAACTTCATACTCTAAATCAACATTTAATCAAGTATAAAAAGAACCAGAAATCTCTCCCTGACTCATTTATCTTCCTCAAAAGCAATCCTACTACATAAATGTGACCAGTTGATGTTTCTGGAAAGTTCACAAGCAATTTGGTGGAACCAAGTATGCTAAAACCATTAGAGAGCCATATATGATATAAATGCATAAAATCAAATCTATCCCCCACTTGTTAAGAAAATAATTAACTGCAGTATTTATATCAAAAGTATAAAACTTTTAGGGAAAGAGTATAGAATAAAACAGGGACAAATCAGATGGCTTAGTGAGTAAAGAGCTGTACCTCCAAGCCTGACAACCCATGTTTGTCCTCAGAACCCACATCATACAAGATCTGTCACCTAGGAGTGGTTCTTTAACCATCCATCACAGAACACTGTGGTACATACACCTACATATGCATATGTGCTCTTCCCACCCCTATCACACACACACATACACACACACACACACACACATAAATCAATCAATCAATGAAATAAAGAAAAGTAATTCATAAATCTAATAAATAGAAAATAATTGTAACCTAGATTTAGGCAACACTTAGACATGACAAAAGGGCAAAACTTATAAAGAACTTGACAAAATTAGCAGCAGAAAAAATTCTATTTAGTGCTGAAAAACAGTTCTGTGTTAGAGTGCTTACCTAGCATGAAATAAGACCACATAGGGATCTGACAGAGAAACTAAACTTAGCATCTTAATTCCAAATGCTGATATTCTCTTTCTTTACCTTGTAGCAATGTAAACTGTTATGGTCATTTTATGAAACTGTGTGACAGTTTCTCTTAATACTATGCATTATGTGCAATATGCCTAACAAATGAGACTTTTATTTACTTAATGTAGAGAAATAAGCATTTATGTTCAGCAAGCATTTGCATATGACCATTTTAGGGATACTGTTGATGGCTGGAAACTGAAGGAACTCAAAAATAGCAGGGGACTGTATAAACAGAGTACAAGACATCCATAGGGCAGAAATTCAACCAGGAAATAGAAGGGAGTACACTACTGATCTTCACAGCACTATGGATGATTCCAAAATCACTGTGCTAGATGAAAAAACCCGAGTTCAAAGACTGCCCACCATATAAAACTATTTATGTGCCATTCTCAAAAAGGCACAATCATGGTGATAGATAGGGCCAAGGTCAGAGGCTGGATAAGTTAAGGGTTGCTAGAGGGTGTGGCTATGGAGGTATAGTCAAAGAAGTGATTTCTGGCCGTAATATGACTTTTAGAATATTAATTGTGGTGGTGGCTAGAATAGTCTATAACTGGTATGCATAAACTTATCTATTTTATTGTGCATGAGTCTAAAGGAGTAAGAAAATAGTGAGCTCCATTTGGTTTCTTTAAGACTTAGGATAATACTGTAGAAATACTTAGAGTTTCTTAAACAGTAAATATAACCCAGCAACCGTATTCCTAAGCTCACTCCTACTCTGATACACAGTCTTCCTAGTATGTTGCTCACAACATGTGTTTTGTTTAAATTTGTCTTTCCAAGAAAAACCAGAAATGCAAGAGAAGCATTCTTTTTTTTTAAATGAATGTTTATAAAATTGTCAGTCCTTTTATAAGATCATCCTTAGGACAATCTAAAGTTGATGATGAAGTGTTGACAGGGCCATAACATCTGTCCACATTGTCATCTATTTTCGGACTAGGAAAAAAATCTTTCCAGAATGTAAATTACACCAGTTGGGAGCATGAACTTACATGAAAGGCTGACTATAAACTATGTGTACTAATATTGTTAACTTGACAGAATCAAGAACCACCTGAGGAACAGGTCTCCATGTATGTCTTGAAAACATTATCTTGATTAGTTTAACTAAAGTAGGAAGAATCATTTTAAGTTTTGGTAGCACTATTCTATTGTCTAAGGTCCTACACTAAATAGAAAAAAGAAAGCCAGCAGAATAAAAATTCCCATATTATCTGTCTGTCTGTCTGTCTGTCTGTCTGTCTGTCTATCTATCTAACCCTCCATCCATCTACCTACCTACCCATCTACCCATTTATTTATGAATCCATCATTTATCATTATCTATTATCTATTTACCTATCATTTATCTATCTGATCTATCTAATCTATCTACTTATCTATCTATCTGTCTATCTATAATTTATCTATCATCTATAATTTATCTTCCATTTATATAATTTGTCTGTCTTTATAATCTGTCTGTCATTCTTCTCTCATGCTGTTAAAAAAAATTCTTAAATTCTAAGGATTCAGAGGAAGCCATGACACTAGGCTCACAAAGAGAAGATGGAGCCCCCTACCTATACCCATGTGAGTGAAATTGGAGGCCACTTTCCTATTTACACCCCAAGCATTGCCTCCAAAGAGATTGAGCCAGGACTGTTTAGATGCCCACCTCCTATATTCCCGAACTCCAGAAACTATGATGACACAAAAAAATGTTAGTTATTCTAGGTGGGACAGGGTGTTTGAACATGTCTACCATGTATGCACACATAGAGACAAGAAGAGTACAACACGTGACCTATTTATTCTATGACTCTCCAAAATGCTTTTTGAAAAAATGGCCTCTCAGTGAACCTGAAAGCAGTAAGCCCCACTGATCCTTCTGTCTCCTCTCCCGCAGTCCAGTGTTGGGTTAGCCATTGCATACTCACAGTGTTTGTAACATGGTTCACATGAACTGAACTCAGCTCTTCATGCTTATACAGCGAGTTCTCTTACCAACTAAGCCATCTTCCCAGACTCCCAAATAATGTTTATTTTAAGCTAAGTTTTGAGATAACTTGTGATACACCCTTAGATCACTCATAGGGGAATCATGTTAAATTGTTCTTTAGTGTAAAATGAAGTTAAATGGGAAAAGAGAAAGGGGCTGAGATCATGATTCACTTTAACACATTTACCAAGCCAAGAAATGTTCAAGTTATTTGAATTTATGCCCCTGGTGGCTGGCAAATTTATACAAAGATCCAGGGCATTCCCTACAAGGGATTTGAAAAACTAATCATCTCCTCACATTGACATTCTCAAGCTGATGTAAAAAAATATGGGGAAGTGACATTGAATATCTCCCAAACCTCTCACCAGGGACACCCAGGTGTCTACTTTGTTAATGACTTTAAATAGGATCTATCATATGGCTTCCTTGAGAACGGAGCCAAGAGGAGGGCTTTGCATGAGGAGGATGTGATAAGAGCATTTGGATGTTGGCAATGGGTGCTGTTTGTTCTTTTAATTAGCAAACACCGTACTCATATCTAAGTCAGAAAGAACAAACAGAAGTAAACAGCAGGCACCAAGATAAAAAGCTGTGGCTCTGGTGTCTATGCTTACACGTGCAGAACCTTTTTCCCATTCAGCATATGCTATGAGGTAGGTGCATGAGAAGTTACTCTGGGAGAAGAGTATTTGATGTTCCCATCTTCCAATGCTGAGGAGAGGAAAGGTACCCAGTGACTCACAAATTGGGGAACACTTGACAAAAAAAATATGCTTGGGCAGCATTGCTTGCTGCATTCTTCAAGAGCAAAATTGAAAACAGGATCACCAGGGTCAGGCAGTTATTACTGGAACCTGGCTCTTACAGAACGTAATACATACCATTTCCCCCAACTAAATTACATTGCTTTGTCCAAGTCACCCGATGGGGCCAGGGATAAGGTGTTTTTCAGATGTAGATAACCACCTAGGTTTCCAAAGGCACATCCATTTAAAAGTAGAGCCCAAAAGAACACCAACAGTGACAGAAAAATGATATTTTTTGGTAACCTCAGCATCACAGAAAATAGTTCCATGAGAAAAAGTTGACAGAAAGGGAAAAACTTTATTATTAAGCATATAGTGCTATTCAGCAAAATCTGCTGCAGTTGTGACTCTCAAAACTAGGCCTTTTGGAGTCTTGTTTAAACTAGGCCTCAAGCAAGCCCAAGGCAGCCCACCGATCAAGATATTTTATTGACAATTTGAGTTCCAATAAAATAAATTAAACATCAAATAAATAGTAATTACTAAGGAAGCTGAGATGACATATATAACAGAGACCTAAATGGAGAGTCAGCATGGTGACTTCCGTCTATGATCGCAGAACCCAGGAGTCTGAGGCCATCCTAGGCTACAGAGTGATACTCTTGAGTCAATAGAGAAAGAGAAAGGGGAAAGAAAGAAGGAAAGAAGGCAGTTAGGCAGACTGAATTTAACCCCAATTTACAATGAATTTTCAAGCGTAACAAGTAGTTTAACAGGATTTCTCCAATCAGCTAATTATAAAACTCTGGGTCTAATAATTTGATCGCATCAGCTTTGAATGAAATATCATCCAGGTGCTCTAACTAAACAAACGAACAGTCTCAATGGGAGTAGCCAACTGCTAAGAAGAGAAATTGAGTCTAGACTTTGCATTGTGGTGTGGGGCTATCAATTTAAAATCTTGGAGAAAAGTAAATTGTTCAATGTCAATGCTCAACCCAAATATCATTACTCATGCAAATCTGTCAGGTAACAATAGAGACTCAAAAAAGGATATCTCATGTACATTCATGGTAATTATAATTTTCAATCGATAAGAAAGGATGCATATGGGCCAAGGAAGGAAAGTGTTCTGGGTAACTCACTTTATTTCATGAAGACTCCCAGAATTTTGAAACTTCAAGGATACTTTAGTTTTTTTTTTTTTTTTTTTTTTTTTAATGCAAGCTGACTTGTAAAAAATGATAACTTCACTTAGTGAATCCATTAAGCACTAGTGTAAAAGAATCCAAAAGCACTTCACCTCAAAACATAACCAGATTATCCCTGACCTGACTCATACTGAGCAATGCCCCTTTCTTCTCATCACCTACTGTCTTCTCGT
The DNA here is from genome assembly GCF_963924665.1 of Micromys minutus. Lineage (NCBI taxonomy): Eukaryota > Metazoa > Chordata > Mammalia > Rodentia > Muridae > Micromys > Micromys minutus. The sequence continues at coordinate 1,428,073 of NC_137981.1, read as the reverse complement.
AGGCCTCCTCTCTTTGTCTTGTTGGACACAAAGCCCACTTCTATATTCTAGCAGTATTGTCTGCTATGATACTACGCTCATTGGGTTTGCAGAGGAGATTGTAACTCAAAGGAACCACTAGGGGGCTCCAATGGGTACCAAAAACCTATGAGATATTTAAGCCTGTAGGAGATCAACCACAATAATGATAATTGAATGGTACAGGGATGGGAACATGCATTTACTTCATCTGTATAAAATTCCCAGTGGCCAGTCTAACAACCTAAGCTATACCCCTCTTGGAGACAACACACTTGATCACCTTATTCTCAGAGAGTATTTCCCTATATTAACTGAGATTTGCTTTCTAGAATTACTACCAATTGGGCTCTGTTTTGAATTGCAACAGTGGTTCTCAACCTTCCTAATGCTATGGCCTGTTAATGCAGTTTCTCATGTTGTAGAGCTACCCACTCAAAAAATTATTCCATTGCCCCTTCATAAATGTAATCTGGCTACTGTTATGAATCATAATATAACTATGTTATATACAGGATATCTGATATGTGACCCCAAAGGGGTTGAGACCCATGGGTTGAGAACCATTGCTCTAGAAGAAACTATTTCTTGTTTGTATCCTAGTTGTTTGACCACTGGAAAGCTGAAGTGTTCCAAAAGCATTAATATCGTGGTCACTTCAAACGCATCAGTTTCTGGGCCCTTCAAACCTACTGAGTTAGAACTTAAGAGACAGGACCTTAGAATCTGCATTACTGAGGGTCTAGATGGGATCCTTTAGACTCAGCACATTTTAATACTTTACTGGAGTCTAGGAATTATTTTAGAGACTTTTGGGTAGCACAAATGGCTTCAACATAAATGTCGGGAAGTATCCAGCCACTCAGCTGTAATTAAACATGCCTACCGTCTGTGTGTTGCTGTAGACAGTGAAATAGCAAACTGCTGTGGTGAGTTCCCACTAGTTACCAGGCACTACCTTAAGTACCTTTATTAACCTGCTGTCTATCTATCTAACCACTCTCAGATTCCTACAATGTTCTTTCAATGCCTTCATTTGGTTCTTCACAGGGCCATGTGTTGGAAAACATAGTCTCCATCTGGTGGTGGAGGATATGGACGAGTGGGGCCCACCTAGGAAAAAATACACCGCTGGAGGACATACCATGGGGCAAGAGTTTTGCCTGCTTTGAGACCAATTTCTGCTCCCTGGCCACCCAGATATAAGGAAACTCTTTATCTATGCCTTGGTGAACTATAACCCCTCAAGCCATGGGTCAAAATAAATCCTTTTTCTTTTATAGTTGTGTCTCAGGATTTTACCACAGTGATAAGCAACGGAGCCTGTTTTTTTTTTTCTTTCTTTTTTCTTTTTTTTATTTTTTAAACGACTTTATTTTGCAAAACAAAGATAAATGTACAGATTTTAAACATTTTTTGCTTAAAATTATATATTTTTGTCAGTACTGTTTTTTCAGACATTAAAATAAATTTTACATAAAACCATGTGAATATATTTTTTAGTCAGTACTTGATTTTTTTCAAGGGTTTGACAGTATGGATTGAAAACCTACTAGTTGCAATAAGCGTAAAGTACATGCAAAACAAAACGCAACATGGAAATAGTCAAAGTCTTCTTGTTTTGTGAATATATGTATATTTTTTGTTTTCTTTATTTCTTGGACTTCACACAGTCTTTGAGTTGTTTCTGGGGGGAGTGCAAGCCTCTGGGGTTAGCATCCCACTATCAGTGACTGCATATTATGTCTGTTCTTTTGTGACTGGGTTATCTCACTCAGGATGATCTTCTCTAGATACAGCCATTTTCTTAAGAATTTGGTTAAGTCATTGTTTCTGGTGGCTGAGTAGTATTCCGTTGTGTATATGTACCACAATTTTTGTATCCATTCGTCTTCTGAAGGACATCTGGGTTCCTTCCAGCTTCTGGCTATTATAAATAGAGCCGCTGTGAACATTGTGGTGGAGCCTGTTTTTAAAAAGGCTTATTCATTCAATGTCATGAAGTTTGGGAGCAGGACCTGATCCAAAAGCCTATGTCCTGTTCCCTGTTGGTTTTCCATTTTTTACTTAAATATCAAGAGAAAGCTGAGACAGGAGGATCGCTGAAAATTTAAACATTGCAGGTTACTAAGACCCAGTCTCAAGAAAAAAAAATTGGTACCAATAGAAGCATTCCTAATGTGTGCAATGCTATCTATTCAGAAATATATTCAGGGGTGAACATGCAATAGGAATTTTCTTATTTTATACATCTGTTTCAGGCCTATTCATCAGGTTCCTAAGTGATATGTTTAAGATGCCACTGGCACTTTTATGGTGTGATTGGCAATTGCCTGCTGTTCCCTGCTCTGAACTCTTAACTCACCCAGGTGAATAGGATGTGATAAACTGACATGTAGGATGGAGTCTGAGAAATTCAGTATGAGCTTCAAGGACAGAGCCCACAATAGTGCACAAGATTAGAAATTTCTCCCCTAACACCAATCTGTCTATGGTGCTATTTTAATCTCTTTATTCTGCAACAAGAAAGACAAGAATGATGCTAGATACTTCTGGAATCAGGAGGTAAGAGGGAAAACTGTCATGCTGCAGAATGCCAGCATGGGAAATGGGCTGTTTAACTGGCCTCTTACTCCATCCTCAGGACCAGCGTGTCAGCTAATGGGAAAGTAAAGGCATAATCTACATAGACATTCCTATCCAACCTTCCACCCTTAATGGAAAACTCCACATAAACCAGATCACTATTGAAGCACCTGCTATCTTTATTTAGAAAGTTTCTAACCAAGAAAACCAGTGACTTGGTGGAAGAGAAAGTGTACAATTTAGATTAACTCAGATTTCACTTCCTGGGGCCTTCATTGCATCGGTGGTCAAGAGAACCCTTTCTTCTCCCCAGTATACTTTCCTTATCAAACCCCAACAACACAGCCATCTCAGTCCAGCCAGGAGCCCATGAATGCCACATACAGGTAATGGGGAACCCAAGACCCTCCACATTTTCTGATAATGGTAATGATAGGAACACTGTTGGGAATAGGAGGCAACCATAATAATATCTGGAGGTGTGACATCCTGGACCAAAGCAGAAAACAAAACAAATAATTTCGAGCTCCTCATTCATCTGAAGCCATCGCATATCACAGTATAGCAAATGGACTTTATTAGACGCCTCTATTGGCAGGACTAAATTGGAACTAAGGAGTAGCAGGTGAGGAATCTGTGTAGCTATTTCTTTTGACAAAAGCAGCAGCAATGGCAACAGAAGCAGAATGGTTTCTCTTAAGACAAATTGTTTACTCTTGATGGCGGACCATAATGTCTGCACAATTAGATCGAATAGAGGTTGCGTTCTTCATATATAGCAACAGGACACCCACTGATAATCACACATTTTGTTTTGCAGACAGTTACAACAGCACACAGGTGAGATGAAGCTCCTCTGTATATTAACACAACATAAAATCAATACTTAATTATATCAGGTCTGCGCAGAGCTGGTAGTTGGCTGTAGAGTGGAGGCTGTATGAAGGCTTTGCTGAGTAAGATTCAAGAGTGTTGCTTTGTAGCAGCAAAGTGTCACGGATGCCATTGACCATACTTTACTGGGCAGAGGTTCAGAAAACTGTGAGACATAAATAATCATGCAGGACCAGAACCTGCCCCAATAGCAGTTGCTGAAAAGCTCTTGAGATCACATTCCTCTATGGGCATGCACAGTCTCTGGAGACATACCTGAGTAAAGTAGAAAGCCTCTAGAAGTGACCCTATGGAGAAACTGTGTGGCAAAAGGAAACAGTGGGGAGCACAGAGCCCAATGAGCTGGTGTGGACCCCAGCTCTACTGTCTCTAGGAAAATAGCTTAGAGCTCAAGTTCATTATCCATAAGACAAGGATGACAGTCGATCTGCCAAAGCCAGAGGATCTCTGTGAGGCTCAGAGAGGCAGGGGGTGCTTTTGCAGATAAGGGGGCTACAGATCACTGGAAAGTCATTTTAATTTACCTTTTAATTTTCATGCTTTGGTACATGTGTGTGGTGTGCATACATCTCTATAGACATGTTTACACCTGTGTGGATACATGGAAAGCTGAGGTTGTTTCTTCTTGGGTTGCTCTCCGGTGTGTTTTCTCAGGCTGAGTCTCTCAGCTAAACCCAGAACTTGATGATTTGTGAGGCTAACTAGTCAGCTTATATTAGGTGCTCATAAGCCCACTGGACTCTACTGTTTGAGTCCTAGGATTACAGACAGCCACCATTACTCTTGGTCCAACTTTCACATGACTTTTGGGAGTGTGGTCCTGAGTCCTCCCTTGCACTGCAAGTACTTTACTCACTGAGCCATCTGCTCATCTCTCCAACCGTATTTACTTCTCTGTTGAATCAGAATCTTAGACATCTCAAGATGGTCCTCTGATTTACCATATCACCCAGGATTGTCGTGAACTTCTGAACGTCTGTTTCTACCTCTGGGGTGGAATTCCAAATATATGTCATCCTGCAGTCTGTATGCTGCTGAAAATAGTATCTAGAGCTTCATGTATGTTGAGCAAGTACTCCATTGAGCTGAGGTTATTCTGGGGGTGGGGCAGGGAGTAGGATATCTGTATATACTATCATGAATACTCAAGAAGTAACAACTTCATTTATTAAGCTTTCAGTGCCAGGTTAGCCAAGGTTAGTCAAGCCAAGATTGCAACACACACCAAAACAATAGAGATAAGTGAACTTGAAGCAAAGGTTCCAACCACAGTTAAGGATGTAGGTGGTGAATCTGTGAAACCACTCCACAATTCAGAACTCCATACTTCAAATCTGACACTCTGTGAGTGAACCAAAATCCCTTATTCACAAGACACTCCTCCAAGAATTCTTTCTCCTTTGTTAAAAGTTTCAGTGCATTAAATAGAGACACTCCTATGTGCAATGTTTGCCTTTATCTCATACAAAAATACCTTATCTCTCCTTGACCAAAAAAAAAAAAATAGACCTCAGGGGTTGAGCAGTAGATATGTTTACAGAAACAGTACTGAAAGGCACTGTAGGGAAAATAACTAGAGAAAACAAAGGAGATGATACAGGCTCCTTCACAAAATAGCTGACGGGTCTGGCTTTGAATAATAAATAGCACGGTTGCTGGTGCACAGTGGTGTTCTGTGGCCAAATCACCTTACTAATTATCAGCTGTGTGACTTCGGACATCTCTGGCCTCAGGTATTGCTAAAAATGAATGCATGAACGTTAGGAATAGTGCCAGGTGGAGTACCATGTAGAAGACCCTTTCGTCACTACTCAAAGGCAACAAATACCCGTGAGAAACTGAAAGGCTGTTTCAGAATCCCTAGTTTGGTCTGTCCTTGCAGGCTAGAAGCTTCCATTCTCAAGTATACTTGCAACATTTTTTTTTGCCAGCAGCACTTTGATAATACCAATTTTAGTTGGAAGCTGCTTCACATCTGAGCCAGGTTTGGTCCCTGGACCTCAAACCTTCAACAAAAGTAAAGAAACTCATTTCACAACACAGAAAACAAGCCTACCCTGAAAATGAAAACTCAGCGATTAATTGACAAGAGTCAACTCCTGTAAAAGCAAGACATGGCTGTCAAACTTGAGTGTTCTATTTTTCTAGAACTGGGTTTTTCACTAATGGGTTAAGATACAGTACATAGTAAAGTACCCAACCCTTAACTGCTTTCTCTGAACTCATTTTCTACCCAGGATAAATTTGCCACTGGCTGACAATGCATTCCCAGGAGTCACAGAACATCTAACAGAACACCAGGCATGAGACGTACTTCTCTGAGTCATTTAACAGGTTGTCCAGGACAATTTCAAAACATTGTGGGTTATTGCTATTGTCCTTGTTTGTCACCTTCTCTCAATATCTGAAGGGTAAGTGCTTATTGCTGAGGATTCCATGTTCTTCAGACATAGAACCAAGAAATCCCTGAACTTGAAATGACCTGAAAGCCTCCTCCCTGAAAACCATCTTTCATGGTACCAAAAGGTACCATGTGTGCAAGTTTCCAACGGAGAGAAACAACCAGAAGACATACGTACCTATGACACATATAAATCCCAGCAGCAATTAGCATGGCTCAATAATCCTGAGGGTACTATAGTTATTTGCGTAAATTAGCAATAACCAACAACTTGCTAACCAGACTTAAGACCTGCTCAACAAGAGGGAATCATAACTGGCAATAGAGACCTAGTTTAGTGCCCCAAGGCTTAATGAAGTTATCGATCTTGGAGAACATACAACTACAACTTTACTAAACCAGCATAATTCTAAATATTGGTCCATATACCCACAGATAAGTATAGTCTCCATTCATCTCCAAGGAAACTTATGTTTGCAACAGACAGAGACCATTACCAAATTAATTAATTAATTAATTAATTAATTAAGTAAATAAATAAATTCCAACCAATTAAAATGCAGAGTTATAGAGCCTAGTCATAAAAGACAAATTTACAACACAAGTCACAAACTTAAGTTGTATACACATCACTGTGGAAATTTGGATAGAAAGATAATAAAAGGCAAAGAAACAGGACATTTGATGTGTGTGTGTGTGTGTGTGTGTGTGTGTGCTTGTGTGTGTTTGTGTGTGTATGCAGTCAATGAAAAAAAGAGTCCATGAATCTTAAAAACAGCAATAGGAGTACATGGGAACTTTTTATGGGAAAAAAATGAAAGAGGGAACTGATGTATTTTATTATAATCTCAAAAAAATCAATAAATAATGGACAAAATGATCCAGACAGATACCTGATGTCTAAGGAGCAATTTGAACCAGAAACATGAAATAGTGTTCCTAAAATGATAGAGACTTTGCTTTTCAGGGTGAGATCTAAAAATGGTGGGTTCTTAGGCATACTAGCCAAGTAATGTCTCAAGAACAGATATACTTGAAGCGACACTGATCTCAATATTTAGCAGGGCATATGAGGCTATCATCTACTGATGCACTGGGCCAAATCATAGCTATCTGGGGAGGCATACAGCGTGGGTTGTCACCTGAAAGCTGAACATGCTTAGACTCTCTGATGTGTAAATGGGGCTTGCAAACCCTCTCTGGGCTTTTGTACTCTCCAAGAGTTCTCAAACTCAGAGGAGCATTCTATGACCCTTTAGAAGACTTCAAGTGCATTCACACGGCCAACAAGTGCACCTAAAACAACTTAGTGAGATAGATAAGAGGAAAAACCCAAGCTACAAAGAGGAGGTAAGTGAGTTACAGAAACAATTAAACCAGCCAGCCTGAGATCCAGGTCTTCAGAAGCATGACACCTGCATCAAGAGCTCATGACACCATGTCAGGCTGTGCTTGTGCAGTGAATGGAAACTATCTGAAAGAACTGGATCAGCTCTCCACCCAGTACTAGGAAAGCCAATTAGGGTCCGAGTGAGGAACACAGCATGAGCTGTTTTCCAGCTGGTTAGCCAATGTGCTTCCTTTTAAGGTCTGTTCTTACATCTTTGGGTACTGATGAGCAAAGCAGTTGGTGGAGGTCTCTCCTTCTGAGAATGAGCATGGGGACAAACAAATCATTAAGTTGTCCCTTCTAGGAAACTCACCTTTAACCAACAAAAGATCAGAGAAACATTAGGAAAGCACTACACTCCAACAGTGTTATAAAATAAGTCCTAAGTAGAACCACCTAAATTCTTAGGTTTTTTCAAGCCACTCTTCCAAACTTCCACCAACTCTGAATCCATCTTATTCTATGCAACAAATTTTGCTCTGTTAAATTAGCCAAAGCCAGTTCCGTCAATTTGCAGAAATAAGATAAAATAATAAAATAAAATAAAAATCTGATTTGCAGCTGAACGAATCTTTATCTTTGCCACGTACATAGGAACCTGAGTCATCCTTTAAACCCAAAGAATCAGAGAAATGGCAAGTCTATAGAACTCTGGGTGTACACATACTCATACTTGTATATGTGTGCATGGGCTTTTTTTTCCTAAACAGGATTTACTTTACACCCAAGATAAATGCCTTGTGAGTTTTATTTTTAGTACATGGCATGTATGGATATGAAAAATATTTTGTTCAATTTATTATGAGCTAAATGGGAAGTTAAAAGCATTCTTTTCAAACAAAATGAAAGTAGAATTTGACACAATCTGGTATTTGTTTAATAATGTGTACTTTCTTCAATTGTTCTACTTTATCTCTTTGTTATTATATAATCAAAAGGATATTATACTTGGTGATTATTGGTCTCAATATTTTTTTAAGATTAAACTTTATTCCAAATAACCACCAAGCTTTTACTAAAACAATAGGTTCCTCTACTGGTGTGTATTGAATAACACCAACCTAAAGTATGATAATATTCTCTTGACATGCAAATGGAAAAACTGTTACCATGAAGTTGTGGATCAAAACAACAAAACAAAAACAAAAAAAAAAAACCCTCCAACTTTAATCAGTTTTTTGCATGGCCCCAGTGACTAGCTTACCGTCTTGATCGCAGACCTTTCTGTGTGATCTGAGTATTCCAAAGCAATTGTATTTCCAGGCAGAGAAATGCAATAAGCAAAGTAAATTCACAAAGCAGGGCTCTGAGTGCATTCTTATCTCCTTTATGTGTTGTCTGATGTAAGAAGGTATAGTCTAAGAAGCAGGGAGATTATTTCTAATCCATATCATAATAACAACAATGTGACTCCTTACTCACAATGTAGACATTTCCTGGATTCTCTGTCATTACCAACAAATAAGAAGTGTGCTATCAACATATGCCAGCATGCAACTACCTCCTTCAGTTAATAATCATGGGCCTTGCAGATTTTAGGCTAGAGACTGGAGAAGCACCTAAATCCCAGGAAGATGACTATATAGATAAAATATCACCACAAGTTATGTTGTGGCTTTACCTGAATTTGTATGGGTTTTTGTGTCTTTGTTGACACTAAAAATTCTGGGAATATAATAAGTAAATTTGTATTTCAGAATGGAGACAGGAAGGAAGGGGGAGGAGAAAGAAGAATCACTGTCTTCTATTTTAACTTGCAACATAAAAGTTATGCATATGCCAGCTGCCATTGAAAAGTACCAATCCTGCCAACCTGTCACCTCAACTGTTGGAAATAAGAAAATAATAAACACAAGAGTCCAGTAAAAGTAAGACAGTCCTTAATATGCAATTCTATGGGAAGAAGCATTAGAATAGAAAAGAGGCAAAAATGGCTGGCACATTGATCTGGTAACATGCAGTGGTGTTTCTTGATGAAGAGAAACTTCTAACATCTTTTTCTACAAGCCACCTACATCTCTTCCAACCCTATCTCAGTTCTCTAAGATGAAAAATCTCCACTAATGTAGATTATGGGGCCTGAGGCTGCTTCTGCCCCTTTCTGATCCTGAGCTTTGTTAAAGAATCTCTACACCTCCAAGAGTCCTGAAACAGGTAAGCCCAGCCTTCAGCAAGGGAAGAGAGCAGCCTGGTACCTCCTATAACTTTGATAGACTCCAAGCTCTTTCCACATGGAAAATGGACAATAACTATATGTTTCTAACACTATTTTTTTTTTCTGATTCATCAGTAATGTTCTTCTATGGGAGGCATGCAAACTACACATTAACATAATCCCAGAACATCAGTAGGAAGGCAAACATCAGACACTGCAAAGAGTAGACATCATCAGACAGCCTTGTGGTGATGGATTCAAAACTCTGTTTTGGGGGAAGAGCCTATGTACTTCTTATTAATAAAAATATTTAAAAAATAATTCTACCTCTAAAATGTATTATTATAAAACAAGCATGGAGACTTAATTAAGGATTTAACTGCATGTAATACTATGAAAGAACTGCAATTGCACAGTCTGAAAGATTTTAATTTTCTCCTGTCTAGTTTACTCATCATGGAAGCAAAATTATGATAAGCAGGTATTATATGGCAGATTATACAAATGAATTCTATAAACCTAGCATTTTTAAAATGATTATATACCTAACTCTCCACTCTACTGAATTCAGGAGAAGTTTAGATTATACATATTAATGAGGTTTTATCATCATTCAAATTTGCCAAGTAAGCATCATTCTAAAAATATATAGTTCCATGTCGATGCTGCTTGGATACTGCCAATGAGTTTCCCAGTAGAGTGTTATGTTTTATTCCTTACAAATGCAATTAATCTCAAAATAGAAACAGTAGGATATAGGTTGGTGTCCCTTTCTTCCCCTCTTCTCTTGTCCTAGATTTGGGAGCCAAATCCAAAATTACCAGACAAAGCTGTAATTCATCTGAAAAGAAATCCCATACCACAATGACTGTTTCCTTGTCATGGTAGGCTATGAGTTAGGGTGTAATGACCCTGGTGCAACATCAGCAATGATGTTCATTTGACAAAGGAGGAGGAGAATGAAGAGGATGGGTGGGTGGAGCAAGTATAGACTAGGTTGAAGGTGTTTCCATGAAGCTTGCATTCCATTGAGAAGGCATCCTCATCTCTTAGAATAAGACCTTTTACAAAAGGAGTCCCCACCCGTTTTCTGTCTGTCCATACCTCTTCAAATGTTGTGTGTTTTTCATATGTTGATAATTTTCTGTGTGGGCATGTGATATGTTGGAATAATCACGCCAACCCTCATCTGCTTAGGGTTAGCTGGACTGCCCACTTGCAGGCCTCCACTCTGGGAGAGATACACGCCCCCTTTTGTTATGCTAATTGGACCAGTCACAAGCCTACTCCATACCTGGTCTTCTTGTTTCCAGTTGCCCCAGGTTACAGATTTCACCCTAGAAGGTGACTCTTCTACCCAGCAGCTAGGGTATTTGTGTACCTACTCTGTAATTACTTGAGTGAATATACTGAGACTGGAGTCAGTCATAACAGACTGCCGCTGAACATGGAGTAAAGCATTTCTGGTAACACAAATAATGGAGTTGTGTCTTCCTTTCAAACCCTTAGGCCTTCGCCCAGTTCAGAGTAGCTGTTTGTGGTGCAGGCACCACAGTGATATATGTACATCACAAGTACAAAGGGACAGAGGTGGTGTGGGTGGGTGTGTCACAGTATGTGTACGTCAGAGGACAACCTCATAGTTGTAATTATAAGGGGATAGGATAGGTGTGGATATGTGTCACAGTGTGTGTAAGTCAGAGGACAACCTCAGGTATCAGACCTTGCTTCCCTGTCATTTGATACAAGGTTTCTTGTTGTACAGGTCAGTATGTACTGTGCTATGTGGCCCAGATTTCTAGAGAATCTCTTGTCTCTGCCTCCAATCTCACAATAGGAGTTCCAGGGTTACAAATGCATGCATTCGGATGCTACTGCATCCACCTTTGTGTAGGTTCAGGGGATCTGAACTCAGGTCCTTGGGGCAATCTCCCTGAACCATCTACCAGCTCACATTTTGCCATTGCTGCTATTAGTTTTAATTAATTAATTTATTTATTTATTTTTGCCAATATCTCTACAAAGAGTGTTAACCACAAGGTCTGCTAATGAAAGGAGACAGTGTTACTCTTACTGCTTTAACACAGCATATCTAGAAGGAGTTTGAGAAGGAGGTCAGGGTGATATTCTTACTTTCAACTTTAATTTCTGTAACTCAGTCTTGAGACCTTCCCAAGAAAGAGAAATGGCTAGGCTAAGGCAAGGTCTAGGTTTTCGCAAGTTTCTGGTAAAGTTCCTTCCTCATGGCAGGCACCCATGGTCATCCTACCTTGTTTTGACAGTTAATTCTAGCCTGAGTCCCCAGATTAATAGTTCATTTCGGAGAATTCAATTGTGTAATGTGAAAAACACTCTCTCATTATCAACATATGCCTTACATCATGAGCCAGCACTCCCAGCTCATTGTATTTAGACTTATTCTTCATAGCTCTTCACACAATAATGAGCTTCCTGGCTCACTCTTTTCTAGTTTATTTTCTACACTAAAGCCAGAATTATCTTTTGAAGCATGTTGATTAGAGCACCCTGATTCCTGACTCAAAACTCTCTGGGGCTGGAGAGATGGCTCAGTGGGCAAGACTGTGTGATGACCAAGCCTGAGGACCTGAGTTCAAATCCTCCTACCTGTATTTTTTAAATGTGCTAGGCACCATCACACAAGTCACACACTAGTGCTGTATCACTAGCACTGGTAGGTGGGGAAAGCAGAGACAGAAGGACCACATGGGCTTGATGACCATCATCCTAACATCCTAACTATAGTTTCAGTGAGAGACTGTGTTGTAAAGAAATAAAGAAAAAAGTGGTAGAGTAGTCAGTGTATGTATGTGCTGTTTATTCTATACACACACACACACACACACACACACACATAGGAGGAAAATATTATGTGTTCAGTTAGTATTAAACTAGCCCGTCATGCTCTTAGAGTTATAAAACCTGAATTCTCTGGCTGAGGCTGTGGCTTAGGTAGTTAAGTGCTTGCTTCATCAGTGTGAAGAATTCAGTTAACCAAGTGCAGGTTAGCCATGATAAGGTATGCCTATAAATCCAGTGCTGAGAATTAGATCCCTGGAGCTTGTTGGCCAACCAGTAGAGGAATCAGTAAAATAGAGGTTTAGAGAAAGACCCTGTCCCAAAATAATATTGTGGAGAGTGACTAAAGAACACACCTGCTCTCAACCTCTGGCCTACACGAGTATACACTCACACAACATCTCTCACTGTCCACTCTCTACCCTCCAGCCAAAACTACCTTAATTCTCCCACTGCTCATTTTGACAGCCAGTGCTGGCAGTGAGCCCCGACTGAAGACTGTTGCATTGTACACACTGGGTTTCAAAAATATTAGTATAAACAATAATATTTTTTAAAAAGAAATGTCAAAGACCCCAGTAAAATTTTAGTTGCAACAATAGTAATTTGGATACTACTGAAATGAAATATTATTGAAACTGGTTCTATCTGTTTGCCTTTTTTTTAAGTTTGTTATTAGAAAACTTTCAATTGATGTATGTGTGGCATATACTTATAATCATGGAGGGGGATGGCTTCTATCTCAGTATTGGCTTTTCCTTTAGTAATATGTATTGATAGTTTTCCCATGCCTTCAGATGTCCTGGGAAGACATTACTCTTTGCACTGGGTACCACTAAATTGCCTGAAGGTTGTACAGTATAGTTTTCCATCCTTCTATCTGAAAGACATCTTTGCTGCTTTTAAGCTTTGCCAATTAAGGATAAAGCTGATATAAACATCCATGTGCTGGATTTTGTGGGGACATATGTTTACAGCTCTAAGATGACAATTGTAGAATCGTATGGTAATAGCGTGTTTAATTTTATAAGAAACTGCCACACTGTCTTCCCAAGTGGCCATGGTGTTTACATTCCTACCAGCAATTAATGAGAATTCCTGTTGTTAGGGAAAAAATAAAGGGGGGGAAGACATGCGGACAAGGGAGATGCCTCTGGCAGACCCATGCTGAGGCATCTCATTCCCCTAAGGGACCAGCCACACGTCAGTATGGCATAGAATAGAGTTTATTCAAGGCATGGGAAGGGGAGTTAAGAGGGTAGTAGGGGCAGAGAGAGAGAGAGAAGAAGGAAAAGGAGTAGCGAAGTAGAGGCCAGCCATGGGCACGTGAAGAGGAGCAGAGCAAGAGGAAGAGGAGAGAGCACACAGCCCCCTTTTACAGTGTCAAGGTAGCTGGGGCAGAGCATACCTGGCTGTTGCAGGTAACTGTAGGGTGAGGTTTACAGAATCCCAACACCTGTCCTCTACATCCTCAGCAGCCTCTCATGCTCTCAGTGCCCTGGATTCTGGGCGTTATAGTAAGTATCAAGGCAAAATTGTTTCTTAGTGTTTTGATTTATACTTCCCTAACTACATGTGATGTTAGGTATTTTTCACATATATTGATTTTTAATTTCTTAAATTTATATTTTATTTATTTACGTGTATGTCTCCCCCACCCTCTGTGTGTGTGTGTGTGTGTGTGTGTGTGTGTGTGTGTGTGTGTGTGTGTGTGTGTGTGTACAGTTACCACTGTGTGCATGGGAAGGTCAGAAGACACCTTGAAATAGTCAATTCTCTCCCTCTGCCATGTGAGTTCCAGGGCTAAACTTAGCTCAACATGCTTTGTGACAACCACCTGTACCTACAGAGACATTTTGCTGACCCTTCATGTTTATTTGCTATCTGTTTACCTTTTCTGGTGCCATTTACTTCTACCCTAACCATTTTTTTGCTGGGGATGCTTTTCACAATTCTCAAATATGTAGGATAAGTTTTTAACGTGTATCTAACTGGACTTCTTGTGTAACTGCAGCAATGCAATTACTACTGAAAAGCAAACGGAAATGTCAGTGTTTTTAAAATTAGGACCAATGAAGCCATGTCCTCCGTGAGCAATGGTTCTCTCATTTTCAGGCTGTGATGAGTATCAAGTTCCTAATCCAAATGACTTCCCTGAATAACATAGTTCCCTAAACTTTCTCACGTTGACTAGATTAGGTCTGGTCACCCCAAAATGGTTAATTTAAGACTATGTTGTTGTTCATCAAGGTGGCAGCAGCCTGAGGTACTTTGCTTGCTTTTGTTGCTATTGTTTGTTTTGTTTTGTTTTTACTTCCTTGGACATTTCACACAGTAACCAGAATACATTTTATTTTCTGGAAAGCCATGGCCTCTCCGCTCCTCATGCTGGTGCTCGGCCAGAAAGTCAATCAAACTGAAAACACATGATTAATTAAATCAGGAAATATTTCTGAGATCTGCACACAAGCCCTTTTTTGGCTCTCAGAAAAGTCAATGAAATTCCCAGGAAAATCAGTATTTCAGCTGTAGCCATGAAGAAAAAGAAAAAACCCACAACTCCTATCACTAACAGTCAACCAAGGCTTCTGGACTATCAAAAATATTCGATTACCTGACAGTGACAAGAACTCTGTAAGAAAAACTGGCAGCAGATGTCCCACAAGTTCACAGTTACTAGCGCTGCTTCGGATAAAATGGGGCAATCCTTTCTCCTTGGTTTCCCCTCATATCTGCAGCCTTATTTCTCAATCCAAATCCTCTTGACTTGATTTCCCTAAATCAATGGTGCCCACTAGCACTCCTGCCATTTCTTAAAATTTTTTTTTCTTGCAGTTTCATTTTCTACTTTGGCCTTGTGGTGGGATAGAGTACAAGAGATTTTCTGGTCTTCTAATTTTTTGATTGAATTGATATCTCTGAATGGAAGCAGCTCATTTATTACAGTCATTCAGAGCAGATCCAGCCAGCAAGATTCTAGTTAATATGAACTTGATACATACAGACCCACCCATTTGACCATCAAAGGCAATTATAATGGATTTAAAATGTTGGACCCATTCTTAGTTCTCTGACTTTCATTTTAAGTTAAGCAGCTGGCAGTGGTTCAATAAAAGGAGTTTAATATTTAAAAGAGTCAATACGCAGAGTTATTTCTTAGGCCTTAAAGGCAAACATAACATAAAAGCAATGAACTAACTTGGCCATACTTTGTTTTGTTTCTAAATTAGCTTCTTCAGTGTTGGTAACCTCGCTGGACAAAAACTGTACACAGTCTAAGAGATACCTGCTAGTCTGTCTTCATCACTGCTCTCTAGACAGCCAACAACTGATGGAGCAATAATGAAATTGTGGTGCATATGCACAGTAGAGATTTATTCTGCTATAATAAAAGTGGGATTATAAAACTTGTAGATATGGGAAAAATAATTATATTGAGTGAGATAACCCAGGACACAATAAAAAGCAAGACATTTTCCATCTCATGTATAGATCCCAGCTTTGACTCTTTAGATGTGTTTAGATCTTGAAGTGACAACAGAAGCAAGAATACTGGAAAAGGACTTTGGTGAGAAATGCCTGAAATGAGGTTTTATATATATTATGAATATATGTTTTAAACAAGGATGTTATGGGGATGAGGAAAGGTTAACCAAAGTGAGTGTATGAAAAAGCTGTATAGAAACCTACTTTGTAAAGCAATTTAGAAACATATTTTAAAGCAAAATAAGAGAGCCCGCTTGGCTGGATAGTGCTGTTTCTAAAAGCCAAAGATTATAAAACAAAAAACCTTAGTAGTAGATGATATGTGTCACCTTAAAAGCTCTGGTTAGGAAAGTCTCCCTGGTCCCCACAACATTACATATTCTTTCTATTTCTTCTAGTTATCTACAAGACCTAGATAATTGATGAAGATACATATTCCTTGAGTGCAAGATATTTAAAAAATCAATCTGCAAATTAACTGGAAGTTTCCTATCTGCTGGCTAGTTTTCATGGTGTTTAAACTATTGTGTGGATGACTGGGAGTAAAAGGTATCAACAGTATCACCTATCTGTGACTCTTTGAACTATATAATACCAACATACTATGTATAACATCTCCACTGATACAATTGTGCCACAACTATTAAATGTGTAACCAACCACTCTCTACATAAATGTGAGGCCCACTCCACAGAAAAAAAATTCATGTCTGGTACTATAAAATTTGTTTAACATGCATGGCTGGAGATATTACCGACTCCAGTGGGGAACTAACTGTTCTTGTTTACTTTAGTTGACATGGCATCAAATTCCCTTCAAAATATTGATGATTCTACCCATAGAGAAACATGATTCTCGGCCTTAGAAAAACTGTTCTTTGCAGTGAACCATGGTGAATACAGAGATTCACGGCTGCTCAAAGTTCTGGTAAGTCGAGTGCTGGTGAGTGCACAGCCCTAAGCAGGATATTTATGCCATCTACCTGGAGGTTCAGAGAATATCTCAAAAGAGGGACCTAGAAAGAATGTTAAAAGCAAGAACATAGAAAGAAGGACTGAGGAGTGCCATATTCTGGGCATGGCAACCACAATCTCAAAAACTATGGTAGCCTGCAGTGGACAGTGTAATACGAGATCTATGGCTGCACAATACTAGGTCTATTGACACTCAATCATTGTTGATGGAAGGGCAGAGAGGCCCCATCTCTCCATGACAGTTATTGGATACTCATCGATAATAAGGGGAGCAGACATTACCTTCAGATGTGTACTTGTTGATAAGAGCACCAGGATCGAATGGATAGCAACAAACCCATAGTCAAGCAGACAGCTCTAGTTAAACTTAGTAGGCCACAAAACAAACTAAAGCATTAATACATGACAAAGGCTTGTAAGGGAAGGGAAGTAGGAGTGGAGTAAACTACAGAGGGTGAGGAGTGAGAAAATGACAGAATGCATGCTATGTGCATCTTTGTCACAGCAGAAGCTTAACTAGTGTAAATACCTTTTATGGCTCAAGACACTTGGATTACCTATAAAAAAGGTTGTCCTTCTTAGGTCTTTTGTTTTCTAGAAAATACGTTCAGAAATAAACACACGAAAGAAATAATGCAGAAGTGAGACAATCTGACTCTGTGAGCTACCCCCTGTTTGATTAAAAATAACAAAGTCAAAGTGGGCTGAGAATTAAACCAAGATTGTGCAAAATACAGGAAACAAACCAGGCCCACATGTTCAGAAAAAGTGAAGGGCAGTGCTTTCCAGCCAGAAAGTGTTTGTTTCAGATGGAGACTTACCACCAGGCTGGATGCCAAAGACATAGACATGATAGATATGGACAATCAAAGTGACTGGAACTCAGATGTAATAAACTATGAAAGTGAGTCACTTTTTGTTCTTATAATCAGAAGACATATTTGTGAGACAGGCATAATAAGTATTGGTGATTCCTTTTAAATGCGAAGAAATGGAAACTCTGCAATTTACTACAAGCTTCCAGCCCAATGTTGTAAGGATTATTTCTTACGTACTGTATGAAAGCACCACCTATCAATAAAAGACCTGTGGCCTGCTAAAAAGAGTAGAATAGAAGATGAGACATCTGGGAGGTAGACAGGAACTCTGGAAGATAGTCAGATAGTCCCTACCACACCTCCCCCTCCCCAGACTCAGGGGAACTTAAACATATGGAACTGAGGAGAGATAACTAGCCATGTGGCAGATACGGAATAGTATAAATGAATTAATGTAAGTTACAAACTAGTTGGGGAACAAGCCAAAGCTTATGGCCTAGGTATTTCTTAAACAATAAATCATTATGCAGGAACTGTGGCACAAAAGCCCAGGTTAATACAATATCTATAATTTTGTGCTAGTTCCATGAAAATGTCTGGAGAACAACTTTCCACTGTAAGTCCTTTTATCCCATTCATTAAGATTTTCTCTGTAGCAACATGAAAATACTATGATAGGAATGCAGTGCTTTAATGCTTGACCTGTCTGTCAGTTCTCAGGCAGTATCATGGGAGGCATTAATCAATCACAGCACTGAATCCTACTAGCACAAGATGCAACCTTAGAATCCTTTTCAAACTCTGTCTCCAGGAAGCCACTCCTGACTGCGCTTGTTCTCGGAGTTGTTCCAGGCAGCAGAGGAAGCAGGGGGACCTTGCATAGTGGAACTTTCCATCCTCAAGTTATCACACCAAACATCGTCAGAAATTATAATATGTACAACAGCTCAATTACTGCCTCCAACCCCATCAAGTTCCCTAATATGTATTAGCTACTGTAGGAAAAAGGTTATAGAGTTTCTTTTCCATAATATATTATCTCCAAGGGGTCTCTACTGGGACAACTGAACTTCAGATTAGCACAACCTTTGTAAGAAAATCCAAGTACCCATGGTCTGTTCATAGAAAACTAAGGGACCTGGGAGAAAAGCAAGGCTGTTCTAACCAAAAGGCACATGAGTAAAAGGCTCGTAGAGAGCTTCAGGTGCCATACCCTAAAGATGGCCCTGGTTTCTGCCTTCCACCTCCTTGATGGTGAGTGCTCTCAGTCATAAACAAGTCCTTATTTGGCTGTGCCTTTTCAGCTTGCCAGCTTCCTCATTGAAGCAGCCTATCTGCAGGGCCCACGTGGCTTACAGGGGTTGGCGGGCACAAGGGGATTTAAGCCTGTGTGGGCGTTCCCCCAGGGGCAGAGACAGAGGCAGAATCAGAAGCTTGTTCAAGGATCCTGAATAAACTGCTTGAAGAAGGTCTTCCCCAGGTCATGTCTTCCTTGCTGGACAAGGTTGGGGGCGACAAAGGCTCGTGGAGAGGACAGCACCTGAGATGAGTTTTTAGAGAAAGTACAACCATGGAAGGGAAGGAGAAGGAAATAATATTCTAGATATGATATATAACACTTATTTTAAAAAGCACATAGGCAGGGAATTCCAGAGAAACATATGGGAAACACAGAATGGCTAAGTGCTTTGGTATGGTGGGAATGAAATGGAGAGTGAGTCGGAAAGATGGTGGTCTGATAGGTATTGGATAGCAGGATAAGAGCTTGAGAATTTATTTTGAGCTTTTGTGGGAATAATGGCAGCTTTGAATTGGTACTGTGATTGCTATACAGAAGCCTGGAGTTAGTACCATCTGTATAGAATCAGCCCAAGGAAACAGGCCTGAGACTCAAAGAGTATTCTGGAGAGAGAACTGCAATTTTCAGCCTTAGTTTGGAAGATTTCTGAGCTTCTTTCAGGATATACATCTGAAAGAGAAAGTAAGAGAAGCCACTCACAGTTTTACTCCCTTCTTTTCTAACCTATATTTATTTAGTCTTTGTCAGCTTAGCCTTGCTGTCCCGTAGGGGAAGGTGAAATAAGACCAGCTTGGTGAGAACAGAGTACCATTGGTTCACTTTGCTTCATCAACGGTAAGAAAAGTCAAGAATACTGTTTTTCCTGTTCTAGGGCCCTAATTCCCTGCCAGCCCAGGATTTCAGCAGCATCATAGAACAGGAGGGGGAGACAGAAAAGAGGATGAAGAAGAAAGGTTAGAGAAAGCGCACACATGACCCACTGAGGTTGGCAGCGGGCCCCAGCCTTCCTAACGCTGCAACCCTGGAAAACAGTTCCTCGTATTATTGTGACCCCAAGCACAAATTTAGTTCCTAGTTTTGCTCCTGTAATGAATCATAGTGGAAATTCTGTTGTGGAGATAGAGATTTCCCAGAAGGGTCATGACCCACATATGAGAACCACTGGCTTAGGGCAGAGCAGTGATTCTAAAGAAGCAACAATTAGCTTGTACTGAACAATGTCCGTGGACACATTGTGGGTATAATCACCGTGTCTTCATTTTCCTAATATTATGACAGACAACTGAGAAAAGCAACATCAGGAAAAAGCCGTGTTGGCCCATGGTTTAAAAGGTGTCAGGCAGTTGTGGCAGCAACACTTAGAGGAACATAGAAGCTCACTTAACAGTGAGCAAGAATCAGAGGTTCTGGGGAGAGGGAAGGTGGGAGGCAATACCAAATGGTCATCCCTGAAATCATACGGACAAGTGACATTATTCAGACTAGGCAGGTTATATTTAAGAATGTGTATGCATATACCAATAAGTAACAACAATTGGTGGGAAGCAGAAGCCATGAATTTAAAAGGAAGCAAGGAGGGGTATCTGGGGGGCTGTTGAGAGAGGAAATGGAATGTGGAAATGATGTATTATGTTATAGTATCAAAACTAAAAGAAATAATGAAAACATTGAAAAAGAAATGTGTGCTAAATGTTAGAGACCTTGTTGGTGGTATAAATCCTTACCACCATCATATAATAATAACAACAAAGGCCTGAATCTTGTTTGTTTTCTACAAAGTGAAATTATCTTGACTGATTTCTAAGTTGGAACAGTAGTTCATACTAACTGCAAAAAATGTCAGAAATATACAATTCCTAAACCCTTTCCTTCTCATAAAATAATCCCAATGACCAGTGAGATAATGACTCTTCATAATATACTATAAACATAAAGTGTATGTATTAACATAAAGGAAGAGAAATGGTTACATACTATAACTGATGGTCCACTTTTTCTGTCTGATGCTCTATTGTGGGTATACCTTTGCATCAAAATGAGGTCCTCCAGTTCAAAATAACGTGGTATGGACAGCTTCAACTCCACTTCTGCCTGTCTCTCTAACATGTGTGTGTGTGTGTGTGTGTGTGTGTGTATAGCTATACACAGATACACACACATATATATATATATATATATATATATATATATATATATATATATATATATATATATGTATGTATACAGGGAGAGAGATCAAAAATAATTTTATAAAATAAAAATGGAAGGTAAATATTTTCCCATAACTATCAAGAGGTAAATAAAATCCCCAATGATGGGTTTTAAAGTATAAACCACAAGTATCTTGTATTTAAAAACCTGATACAAAATAAGAAAAGTACTAAAGGTAACATGTAATCTCTATAGACATAATTTAAGATGTAAAATTATTTTAATGAATAAAATAATCTGGCCTACAATGTTCATATAGCATTTCTCCAGTGGAGATCATTTTAAGGGTAGTTCACCAGATATGACCAATCAGATACAGTTTATAGCCAATTAAAAATCTTTATTTCAGCAGCTGGGACTACACCCAAGGATTTGGGGATGTATATGTCACTCTGAATGTACCGAACATGGGATTTTTGAAGCCAGAAACCATGTCCTGGCATAAAGATTGGCTGCAGAAGGATGGCTGCAGAAGCAAGCAGTAGAATAGAAGCTAAGTTCCCTGGCTTATCTTGACTTTGGGCCTCTAGAGCAGAGTTTGGTCATTTTTCATGGGACTCTCCATCAATTAGGTCGAATTGCACTTAAACTTGATATGACCTCAGTATACAAAATGGAGGAAACTTTCCACTGTCATGCTTTGTCATACAATGGGATACAAGGTTAAACCTTGGCTAAGAGACTGCCGGGTGTTCCTACGGTTTTGATCCAGTATCACAGACTGGGTAATGTCTAATGAGCAGAACTTGCTTTCCCAGCCCTGGGAGCCAGAAGTCGTCCATAATCAAGGCAGAAGGAAGTTTAGAGCCAGGTGAAGACCAGGTTCTTGTTCCAAACTGTCCTTTCATCCCTCTATCTTCACATAGCCAAAGGTGGGATAGTAAAAAGGGATCTATTCTGTTCTCTCCTGCCTCTTTACAACAGAACTAACATGTTTGTGAACTTTTCATAGCCTTCCTAAGGGCTTTTTTATCTTTATCTTTATGGAAATTTTGCCTGCATTTGTCTGTGCACCAGAAGATGTGTCCCTGCTCTCCATGGAGGGTGGGTGTTGGATTTACAAATGGCTGTGATCTGCTAGGTGGTTGCTGGCAGTAGAAACTGGGTTCTCTGCAAGAGAATTATGTGCATTTAGGCACTAGGTCATCACTCTAGCCCCTCATATATTTCTTAATGCCACAGCACTGGGTATTGTTTTTAAACAAATTGTAGAGTAACACCAATGTTCAACCCATACCAAGAGGAGGTTCTTCACTGTCTTTCTTTTTCATAGCAGGAAAACCCTCAGATATAGAGTCTAGAACAGTACATGACATTGTTATTCTCTAGCTTCTAAGTTACAGTGTAATTGAACAGCTTTACTGTTCTTGCAGTTATAGTGCAAATAGAATTGACACCTCCTTCAGTACAGAGGCCATGGTCATCTGAACAATAACACACATGGTCTGTTTATTAATAAAAGAGACTAATGGGAATGAAATGTGGTGAGCAAAAGGACAGTATTAGCCACGAGATTACAATCAGAAGATTTTATAACTTCTCTTTTCTAATTGTAAAGTTTCATTTTGATTTTGTAATTTTTATTATTTGTTTCTAGACAATTTCATATATGTAAACCACCTATTCATATTTTTCTCTCCACACCTTCTTTTTCATCTCTTTTCCATCTCTTTCAACTCTCTCTCCCCCATGATAGTCCTTTTCCACAATGCATGAGTTTTGGTTTCTGATCCATTTAGGTTAACAAGATCTACCTCTGTGACCACTGGATTAAAACTATCAGAACTTGCTGGGGTCATCAGTTGATAAGCAATGATCTCTCTTGTTCCAGAATCTCGTGGTAGCAGATACATCAGCATTAATAAATGCAGTCACAGTTCTCTATCTATGAGGGACTGTTTACTTTATTTCATGTGTGTTTTATTTCCATGTGTGTACTATGTGTGTGCCTGGTGCCCAAGGAGGTGAAATGAGGGCATAGTGTCAGGTCTTGTGGATACTTGTGAGCCACCATGTGGGTGCTAGGAACCTGAGTCCTCTGGCAAAATCAACAAGTACTCTTAGATGTTAACCCATCTGACTGCTGATGAACCTATTCTGTTTGCAATGGCTAGCTGTTACAAGAAAAAATGTATATCCATGGTCCTTCCAATCTCCTCACTCTTACATATTTTCTTCTGCCTTTTATAATGTTCTTTGAGCGCTGGAGGGAATATGCGTTTAGTGACAAACATTCATCTGTCACTTATCCAAAGTATCTAGGGCAGGCCACTAGCCAAATGGAATACAAGAGTGTCTAACTTCTAAGAGCCTTTTCTGAGTTACAAAAACGTGCAACGCAAACACAGACATCAACCCCATGTCGGGAATACAACAATAATATTTAAAGTCACAAAATTTACCTACACATTCACTGCAGCAAAGTTTTATTTATAGGCAAGAAATTGGTTTCAGTTGAATTACTGTTGTTCAATTACTTGGTTAAATCATTTGATGGTCATTAATAACTGTAAGAGACCCAATAGAGAATATATAAGTGATTTATAGGAGGGTATACAAAAATAGAAGAATAAGCCAGAGCTGAAGAAAAAATACACATCCACACAACAACACACCCACACACGCACAAGAGGAATTATCTCAAACAAATTCCAAAGTGTTTTATCTTCACCAATAATAACTCAATTAAGTTATTTAAGATGTGTCAATTAACTAATATGTCAACAGCAAGTACCCTAAAGCTTAGCAGCCTAAAATTCTTTTCATAAGTATGTATTATGAGTGGTAATATTATTTTCATCATCCCCACTGTCTTAAGATTTTGTTGCTGTGAACAGATACCATGACCAAGGCAAGTCTTATTAATTACAACATTTAACTGGGGCAGGCTTACAGGTTCAGAGGTTTAGTCCATTATCATTAAGGTGAGAGTATGACAGCATCCAGGCAGACATGGTGAAGAAGAAGCTGAGAGTTATAGATTAGGAAGCCAGGATCAGACTGAACATCCCCCAGACAGCTGGGAGGAGTGTCTCCAAACCAAGCCCCAAAGTAACAAACTTCCTCCAACAAGGCCACACCTTCTAATAGTGCCACTCCCTGGAACAAGCATATGCAGACCATCACACTGCACTCCCTGGTCCCCATAGGCTTGTTCAAACACATGAGTCTATGGGGCCCATATCTAAACAT
Source organism: Micromys minutus (assembly GCF_963924665.1). Taxonomy (NCBI): domain Eukaryota; kingdom Metazoa; phylum Chordata; class Mammalia; order Rodentia; family Muridae; genus Micromys; species Micromys minutus. Next base: position 1,403,831 of record NC_137981.1, on the reverse strand, counting down.
AGCATAATAAAAAAGTACATTTAGTCCAACTTCCAGAGTCCCCATAGTATATAGGAGTATCACCATTATTTAAAAGTTCAAAATTCAAGGTCTCTTCTTAGATCCATCCAATCACTTAACTGTACTCCCCAAATTCAAACAGGCAACCAACTGGGAAAATTCCAAATTCTGCAATTTCCATGTTAGATGTGAAAGCAGTCTTCAGATCTTCAATTCCTTTTTCATCTTTGTTGACTACAACAAACTTCTTTATCCTGGGCTGGTTCCACTCCCTGTTAGCAGCTTTCCTGCTGCTCTGGCATCTTTAACATCTTTGGGTATCCAAAGAAGCTTCAATGTTACAGCTTCTTGTTTAAATGTCTGGGATCCACACATGATCTTCTGGGATCCTACAAATGGCTGGCTTCATATCTTCAGCTATGCCCACTGTAGAACTTAAAGCTCAGGTTGATCCACTACACTGTTGCTGTTGTTCTTGGTGATCATCCCATAGTAATGCCATATCCAATTCATAGGGGTCTTCCTTTGCAACTAGACTTTACCAATAGCCTCTCATAGGCTCCCTTCATGGTGCCAAACTTCAAATCCTTTGCATGACCCCTTCAGTCCTGGATTGTCAACTACAACTGAGGCTTTGCTTTGATCAGAAGCCTTCCATGGCCTCTCACAGAGCAGAGCCTCAGCTGCTCTTCATGATGCCTTCATGCTTTCAAAACCAGTACCACCTATATGGTTCTTATACATAACCAAGTATAGTTGCAGCATGAGGAACAACCTTGGATATCTATAGAACACATTTTTTTTTTTTGTGCTCTCAAAAAACAGTTCCCAGAAGCTTTCACTTCAGTGATACTTGTCTCTTCTTAATCACCACTAATTTCTTAGCTCCAGTGAAGCAGCAGAAATTGTTTCCATTTCCTCTAGAATATGAAGGCAGAGACACATGCCCAAAGCTGCTGAGCTCTGCTGCTTACAGAAGCTGGAACATGCTTCCCTCGTTTTATTACATTATCACTAGCTTTCTCATTTTCTAACTCCTTCACTGCCTAAAATTGGCCATCCTGAATCTTGCTTTGTAGATTGACTTGGATTTTAGAGATCTGTAGGCCAGTCTCCTGGGATTAAAGGTATGTACCACCACACCTGGATTTAACATATTTTTAACCTGGAATTTGCTCTGTTCTAGGCTGGCCTTGAACTCAAAGATCTGCTTATTTTTACCTCCTGAGATTGAAGGTTTCTACTCAGTTGCCTAGAGGTAATTATTCTGGGTGGAATCTTGACTCAAGGGCATTATTCCCTTAATTCAATGGAATATTCTTGAGCACAGGATTCAGCTCCATTTCACTACCTGGTGTCCCTTTAACACTCAAACTATATATTTTTTATTTTTTTTTCTTTCTCAACATACTTCTTTTCATAAAAATGTTCTGTATAAGAGTGCACTTAGGCCACTGGGAACAGCAGAGACCCAGGGACGCAGGCCTGGTGAGACTGTACTTCGAGTAGCCAGGGGGAAGAGAGGTCTGAGCCGAGCACACTAAAAGTGTGCCACACCCAAGATTGCATCAGGGGAGCAGAAACTCTGCCATAAGGACTCGGTTTCCAACCAGAGAACACCTGTGTGCATACGAAAAACTCAGGCCATCTGCCACCAGGAACAGCAAAGATCCAGGGACATAGGCAAGGTACATGGGAAAGGCGGGAACCAATCACTGATGACAAGACCACGTATAATTACAGAAAACAAGATGGCAAGAGGAAAGCAAAAGAACTTACCCAATGGAAACCAAAACATCCTGGCAACACCAGAACCCAGCTCTCCCAGCACAGCAATCAGCAGAATACCAAACACTCCAGAAAAAGAAGACTCAGACCCAAAATCATACCTCAAGATGATGGTAGAGATCGTTAAAAAAGAACGGGAGGAGAGGCATAAAGAAATTAAAGCTATTAAAGAGGAAACAAGAAAAAAACACTCAAAGAAATCAAAGAACTAGAGGAAAACAGAACCAAATAGATGAAGGAATTGAAGAAGGAATTTAAAATGGAAATGGAAACAATAAAGAAAACACTAAAAGAGACAACCCTGGAGGTAGGAAACCTAAAAAAGAAATCAGTAGTTACAGATGCAAGCATCTCCAACAGACTACAAAAGATGGAAGCTAGAATCTCAGGGGCCTAAGACAACATGGAAAACATAGTCAGAGAAGATGCAAAAGCCAAAAAGCATTGAACACAAAATATCCAAGAGATCCAGGACACAATGAGAAGACCAATTCTAAGGATAATAAGAATAGAAGAGGGAGAAGAATATCAACTAAGAGGCATAGTAAATATCTTCAACAAAATCGAAGAAGAAAACATTCCTACTCTTAAGAATGAGATGACCATGAGCATAAAAGAAGCCTACAGAACTCCAAATAGAGTGAACCAGAAAAGAAATTCCTCTGACACATAATAGTCAAAACTCCAAGTGCCCAAAGCAAAGAAAGAATACTAAACCCAGTAAGGGAAAAAGGTCATGTAACATATAAAGGCAGACCAATCAGAATCACACCCAACTTCTCAACAGAGACTATGAAAGCTAGAAGATCCTGAACAGACATCATGCAGACCCAAGCTGCTATACCCAGCAAAACTCTCAATCACCATAGATGGAGAGACCAAGATATTCCAGCAAAAAACAAAATTTACACAATATCTGAACACAAACCCAGCACTACAATGAATTATAGGTAGAAAACCCAATACAAGGAGGGAAACTACATCCTAGTAAAAACAAGAAAATAACTAAGAAAGAAAACCAAAAGAAGAAAGACAGACAGGCACAATTCTACCTCTAAAAGCAAAAAATAGCAGGAAACACATACCATTATTCCATAATATCTGTTAAGATAATTGGACTCAATTCCCAAATAAAAAGACATAGGCTATCATAATGGATACATAAACAGAATCCAGCATTTTGCTGCATACAGGAAACTCAACTCAGAGACAAAGAGTTGGCAAAAACTCTTCCAAGCAAACGGCCCCAAGAAGAAAGCTGGAGTAGCCATTCTAATATCAAATAAAGTAGATTTTCAACCAAAAGTTATCAAAAAAGATAAGGAAGGACACTTTTTACTCATAACAGGGAAAATTTGTCAGGAGGAACTCTCAATACTTAACACATATTCTGCAAATACAAGAGCACCCATATTCATAGAAGAAACCCTACAAAAGCTCAAGAAATACATTGTACCCCACACAATAATAGTGGAAGAACTCAATGCCACACTGTCATCAATGGACAGATCACGAAAACAGAAAGTAAACAAGGATGCAGTGAAACTAACAGAGGTTATGGACCAATTGGAATTAATAGACATCTACAGAACAATTCATCTTAAAACAAAAGAATACACCTTCTCTCAGCACCTCACAGCATCTTCTCCAAAATTAACCATATAATCGGTCACAAAACATGCCTCAATAGATATAAGAAGATTGAAATACTCCCATGCATCCTATCAGATCACCAAGGTCTAAGGCTGGTCTTTAATAACAAGTAAGACAACAAAAAGCCCATATGCACATGGAAACTAAACAATAGTCTATTAAACAATAACATGGTCAAAGAAGAAATAAAGAAAGAAATAAAAATTTTCTAGAATTTAATAAAAATGAAAGCACAACATACCCAAAACGATGGGATGCAATGAAAGCAGCACTGAGAGAAAAACTCATAGCTCTGAGTGCTTCCAAAAAGAAACTGGAGAGAGCATACACTAGCAACTTGACAGCACATTTGAAAGTTCTAGAACAAAAGGAAGCAGATACAGAAATGCGCAATTTCATCTGGAATAACAAAAGGCTTAGAATAGCGAAATCCATCCTCAACAACAAGAAAACATCTTCAGAAATCACCATCTCTGACCTCAAGCTATATTACAAGACAATTGTGTTAAAAACTGCATGGTACTGGTACAGAAATAGGCATGTGGATCAATGGAATAGAATAGAAGATCCAGAAATGAGCCCTCACATATGTGGTCACTTGATTTTTGACAAAGGAGCTGTAAATATTCAATGTAAAAAGGACAGCCTCTTCAACAAATGGTGTTGGTACAACTGGCACTCAGCATGCAGAAGAATGAAAATAGGCCCTTTCTTATCTCCTCGTACAAAGCTCAAGTTCTAGTGTGTCAAAAATTTCCACCTTAAACCAGGTACACTGAAACTATTAGAAGAGAAAGTAGAGAAAACCTTAGAACACATGGGCACAGGAGAAAATTTCCTGAACAGAACAGCAATGGCTTGTGCTCTAAGGTCAAATATCAACAAATGAAACTTAATGAGATTGCAAAGTTTCTGTAAGGCTAAGGACACTGTCAAGAAAAGATTGGGAAAAGATCTTTACCAACCCCACATATGATAGAGGCCTAATATCCAAGGTATACAAGGAACTCAAGAAGTTAGAAACCAGAGAATCAAACAACCCCATTAAAAAATAGGGTACAGAGCTAAACAAAAAGTTCTCATTTGAGGAATATCGAATGGTGGAGAAGCATCTAAGGAAGTGCTTCACATCCTTAGCAATCAGGAAAATGCAAATCAAAACAACCCTGAGATTCCACCTCACACCAGTCAAAATGGCTACGTTCAAAATCTCAGATGACAGCAGATGCTGGCAAGGATGTGGAGAAAGAGGAACACTTCTCCACGGTTGGTGGGGTTGTAAACTGGTATAATCAGAAAATTGGAGATAGTACTTCCTGAAGACCCAGTTATTCCACTTCTCGGCATATACCCCAGAGATGCTCCAATATACAACAAAGATGCATGTACTACAATGTTCATAGCAGCTCTATTTATAATAGCCAGAAGGTGGAAAGAACCTAGATGTCCTTCAGTAGATGAATGGATATAAAAATTTTGGTATATTTACACAATGGACTACTACTCAGCTATCAGAAACAATGACTTTAAGAAATTCATAAGAAAATGCATCTAGAGAATATCTTCCTGAGTGAGGTGAGCCAGTCACAAAAGAACAGACATATATGCAGTCACTAATAATGGGATACTAACCTCAGAAAGCTCTGACTACCCCAGAAACAACTTACAGACTATACGAAGTTCAAGAAAAACAAAGGCCAAAAAAAAAAAAAAGAAAATAAAAAGAAAGAAAAAAGAAAAAGAAAAAGAAAAAGAAAAATCATTATACTTAATCTTTACACACCAAGAAAACTTTGACTATTTCCAGTTTACATGTTGTTTTTCTTGTACTTTATGCTCATTGTAACTAGTAAGATTTTAAGGCATACTACCAAAGCTTTAAAAAAATCAAACAAAAATGTATTCATATACTTTAATGCAAAAATGCTTTTAAAATCTGTACATTTATCTTTGTTTTTTAAAATAAAGTTGTTCAGTTAAAAGAAAAAAAAGAGTGAACTTAAATAACCACACAACAGAATTTATACCAGGCTGTTTTGAAACTTTCTTTTTCAAAGCAATTAATCTAAATCTCTTCACCTTAACCTCAGGCACAGTCTTTGGACAAGGACAAAAAGCAGCCACGTTCTTCTCCAAAAAAAAAAAAAAAAAAAAAAAAAAAAAGCCTACAAAAACCGTCTCTAAGCCACATACTGAAAATTTCTGCTGAAGCCATGTGGGCCAAGTTGGCTCCTTTCAAATCAATTTCAGTAACAAAGTCTTCCATATTCAAACTAGAATAGACCATTAAGTCTCATTTAAGCATTTCAAATCCAAGTCCCTAAATCCATATTATTCTAAACAAAGTCCTCCTTCCATTCTACCTTCCCCTTCTCTTTAGAGAAAAGGAAACCTCTTTCTGGGTATCACACTCATGCCCCACTAATCCCGCCCACCTGACCACACCCAATCATTATAACGTCTTTTAAAATTTTTTATTGGATATTCTCTGTATTTACATTTCAGATGTTATCCCCTTTCCTGCAATTTCCATCCCCACCTCCTCCTCCACTTGTTTCCAATAAGGTGCTGCCTCTCCCAACCACCCTTTCCTCCTCAGCTCCTTAACATTCCCTGCACTGGGAAAACACACCTTCACTGGACAAAAGGCATCGTCTTTCCTTGATGCCAGACAACTATATCCTGTGCTACATATGCAACTGGAGCCAGGGCTTTCTCCATGTGTGCTCATTGGTTGGTGTTTTAGTCCCTGGGAGTTCTGGAGGGTTTCTTTGTTTGATAATGTTGTTCTTTTCATGGGGTTGCAAACAATTTCAACTCCTTCAGTTCTTTCTCTAGCTCCTTCATTGGGTACCCTGTATGTTCAGTCTGATCGTTAACTGTAAACATTCTCAACTGTATCTGTATGACTCTGGCAAAACTTCTGAGTAGGCCTCCATATCTGACTCCTGCCAATAAGCACTTCTTGGCATCAACAACAGTGCTTGGGTTTGGTGGCTGCATATAGGGTGGATCCCCAAGTAAGGCAGTCTCTGAATGATATTTTCTTTAATCCCTGCTTTTCAATTTGTTCCTGTATTTCTTCCTGTGAGTGTTTTATTCTCCCTTCTAAAAAGGACTGAGGCATCCACATCCTGGCCACATTCTTTTTGAGCTTCATAAGGTCTGTGAATTGTCTTTTGGTTATTCAGAGTTTATTGGGCTAGTACCTGCTTATCAGTGAGTGCATATCATGTCTGTTCTTTTGTGACTGGGTTACCTCACTCATGATAATTGCTTCTAGTTCCATCCATTTGGCTAGAAATTTCATAAAGTTATTACTTCTAATAGCTAAGTAGTACTCCATTATCTAAATGTACAATAACTTTTTTATCCATTCCTCTACTGAAGGACATCTGGGTTTTTCCAGCCTTTGGCTATTATAAGTAAGGCTGCTATGAACATGGTGGAGCATGTGTCCTTGTTATATGTTGGAGCATCTATTGGGTATATGCCCAGGAGTGGTATAGCTGGGTCTTCAGGTAGTACTACGTCCAATTTTTTGAGGAACCACCAGACTGATTTCCAGAGTGGTTGTGCTAGCTTGAAATCCCACCAACAATGGAGGAGTGCTCCTCTTTTTCCACATCTTCTTCAGCATCTGCTGTCACCTGGGTTTTTGCACTTAGCCATTTTGACTGGTGTGACTTAGAATCTCTTTTTTTGTTTTTGTTTTTGTTTCTATTTTTTGGGTTTTTTTTTTTTTTTTTTTTTTTGCATTTTCCCTGATGACTAGGGATATTGAGCATGTTTTAGGTGCTTCTCAGCTATTTGGTACTCCTCAGTTCCTCAGTCGAAAATTCTTTGTTTAGCTCTGTACCCTATTTTTTGCTATGATTATTTGATTCTCTGGAATCTAACCTCTTGAGTTCTTAGAAATCTCATATTAACTAGTGTAGCTGTGATATCATTGATGAAGTAAGTCACTGTGTAAAGTCTTCTCACTCAAAATTCTAAATCTAAAGGACAACCACATTGTGGGTCTAGTTTCTTATATTTCTAACTTCCTTATGCCTCCAATATATGTATTACATAGAAAATCTCACCTCAGAAAAATGACAAGGAAAATCATGTGGCAATCAATAGCCCACAATAGTTACAGTTACATGCATAATTTAGTCCTTTATGAAGTATGATGACCAGACTTTAATTCCTATGATAATCAAGAATTTATATTAAATAACTATTTTCATATATGAGCCACACAAACTAATCCTGGCAAGAATAGCCAAATTAATTTTTGTAATTGCTCTAGTTTTCTGCCAATAAAAAATATTATAAACAGGGAGGATACCCTAAACATAAGTTGTTGATCTCAATGAAACAAAAATTATATTTCAAGGAGGATGAGATGGCTAGGAATCATGGGTAAGAGTTTCCAAAAGGATTTAGTTGTATCAAAGACTTTTACACATCATTTAGTGATGCTCTTCAGTTTCAAAGACATATGAAGTTTTGTGTGTGTGAAGTAAAATTTAAAAAACTGGTTCAGAAAGAAATGCAGAATTATAAAAACTGAACCATACACAGAGTTCCATAGACTGAAGGGTGCTTAAAATACTATGAACCAGAATAAAAGTATGCACAGACATAACTTGTGCCATGCAGTTGGAAGTTTGAGGAGTCATAATGTAACACTAGTATCATGCCCATGGACAAACCTGCTCCAGGTAATCATCCCCAATTGTGAAAATGGGACCACAATAGCTTGATCTAACATTTTTCCACAAGCAGAGTTCAAAAACCAGAAAGAAAAAAAATAAGAAAAGCCACTATGAAATGATTACAATGCACAATGGTCAATCAAACAGTACAAGAAAGGGTAAGAATTAGCAGAACATGATCAATGCTCAAAAAAAAACAAACAAACAAAACTCAATGAAGAGAAAGAAACACAGAAGAGATAGAGAGTCTGACATCACAGACAAAGAAGGGGTGAGTTAAACAGCCCACATTCAGTGTTCACAGAAAACACAAATCTACTGAGGAGAGAAATGGGACCATACGAATAGTCAAGCGTAACACTTACACCTAACAACATAGTCACATGTAAGACTCCAGTGGATGGAGTATAAGAGCCAATTTAATCCTACAGAAGAAAAGCCTAAACACTACTGAAAACATTAGAATATAAAGTGATTGAAGCAAGGGGTTTTGGAGGAATTTAAATACAAAGTAATAATTTTAAGAATTTGGAGTAACATAAGCTTTTCTAAAAATTGCTTTATAAGAGCCTTATGATAGGGCTAGGGAGGAAACAATCTGCATACTAAAAGCCAAATATTTGCAAATTTGTAGAAAACTATAAACCTAAGGACCCTGAACACAGTGAAAAATGTTTTGAAAAGTATGAAGGAAAATACAAAGTCCTCCTGCCTGCAATTTATAACTAGTGATAATAACTTTTATAAGAAAAAGCAAAACAAATTTTTCAGACAAGATTTAAATCTGTAATCTGCATATAAAAGGGTAAAAAAAATTAGGTACCAAAGTGCAGATGTTTCATTTCTTCCTAGATGGAGGAACAAAAATGTTTATAGGAGGAAATACAGAGTTTGAAGCAGAGACTGAAGCGAAGGCCATCCAGAGACTGCTCTACCATATACAGCCCATATACCGCCACCAAACCCAGACAATATTTCTCATGCCTAGAAATGCATGCTGACTAGAGTCAGATATAGCTGTCCTCTGATAGGCTCTGCCAGATCATGACAAATATACAGGTAGATGCTCACAGCCAACCATTGAACTGAGAACAGGGACTCCAGTGGAGAAGTTAAAGAAAGGATTGAAGGAGCTGAAGAGAACACAAATGCCAGCCACTCTCAATAACCATAGATGGAGAAACAAAGATATTCCAAGACAAAACTAAATTTACACAATATCTTTCTACAAATACAGCCCTACAAAGATAATAGAGGCAAAAGATAATAGATAATAAATGTAGTTTCCTTCCAACACAAGGAGGGAAACTACACCCTTGAAAAAGCAAGAAAGTAATCTCTTAACAAACCCAAAAGAAGATAGCCACACAAACATAATTCCACCTCTAGCAATAAAAATTACAGGAAACAACTGTTATTGGTCCCTAATATTTCTCAACATCAATAGACTCAATTTCCCCAATAAAAAGACATAAACTAACATACTGGATATGTAAAGGGGACCCAAAATTTTGCTGCATACAGGAAATATACCTCAGTGACAAAGACAGACACTATGTCAGAATAAAAGGCTGGAAAATAATTTTCCAAGCAAATGGTCCCAAGAAACAAGCTGCTAAAGCCAAAAGTTATCAAAAAAAAAAAAAAAAAAAAAAAAAAAGAAAGAAAGAAAGAAAGAAAGAAAAGAAAAGAAAAGAAAAGAAAAGAAAAGAAAAGAAAAGAAAAAGGACACTTCAAAGGAAAAATCCACCAACATAAAATCTCAATTCTGAATATCTATGCTCCAAATGCAAGGGCACCTACATTCAAAAAGAAACCTTTCTGAAGCTCAAAGCACACATTGCATCTCACACAATAATAGTGGGAGAATTCAACACTGTACTCTCATCAATGGACAGATTATGTAAACAGAAGCTAAACAGATACACAGTGAAACTAACAGAAGATATGAGCCAAATGGATTTAACAGATATAGAACACATCATCCTAAAACAAAAGAATATAAATTATTCTCAGCACTTCATAGTACATTCTCCCAAAGTGACCATATAATTAGTCACAAAACAGGCATCAAACGATACAAGAAGATTGAAATAATCTTATGCCTCCTATCATATCACCATGGACTAAGACTGGTCTTCAATAACAACAAAAAGGTAAGAAACCCCACATCCACATAAAAGCTGAACAATGCTTTACACAACAATAGCATGATCAAAGAAGAAATAAAGAAAAAAATTTAAGGATTTTCTAGAATTTAATGAAAATGAAAGCACAACATACCCACACTTATGGGACACACTAAAAGCAGTACTAAGAGGAAAACTCATAGCTCTGAGTGCCTCCAAAAACAAACTGGAGAAGGTGTACACTAGCAAATTGACAGTACACCTAAAAGCTTTAGAACAAAATAAAATCAAATGCACCCAGGAGGAATAGACAGCAGGAAATAGTCAAACTCAGAGCTGAAATCAACCAAGTGGAAACAAAAAGAACTATACAAAAAATGAACAAAACCAGGAGCTGGTTCTTTGAGAAAATCAACAAGATAGATAAAACCTTAGCCAGATTAACCAGAGGGCACAGAGACAGTACTCAAATAAACAAAATTAGAAATGAAACATAACATCAGACATAACAACAGAAACTAAAGAAAGTTAATAAAAAAACACTAGATCCTACTACAAAAGCTTATACTCAGCAAAACTGTAAAATCTGGATGAAATGAACAATTTTCCAGACAGATTCCAGGTACCAAAGTCAAATCACAATCAGATAGACCATCTAAACAGTCTCATAACTGCTAAAAGAAATAGAAGCAAACATCAAAATCTCCCAACCAGAAAAATCCCTGGAGCAGATGGGTTTAGTGCAGAATTCTATCAGACCTTCATAAAAGACCTAATACCAACAGTCTCCAAATTCTTTCACAAAATAGAAACAGAATGAACACTACACAATTTCTTCTATGAAGCCACAATTGCAAGTATACCTAAACCACACAAAGACCCAACAAAGAAAAAAACCTTCAGACAAATTTCCCTTATAAAAATATATGCAAAAATACTCAACAAAATTCTCACAAACAGAATTCAAGAACACATCAAAATGATCATCCATCATGATCAAATAGGCTTCATCCCAGGGATGCAGAAGTATACAAAAATCCATCAATGTAATCTACTACATAAACAAACAAACAAACAAAAACACATAATCATCTCATTAGATGTGGAGAAAGCATGATAAAATTCAACACACTTTCATGTCAAAAGACTTGAAAAGATCATGAATTCAAAGCCTATACCTAAGTATAGTAAAAGCAATATGCAGCAAACCAGTCGCCAACATAAAACTAAATGGATAGAAACTTGAAGCAATCTCACTAAAATCAAGAAGTAGACAAGGATGCCCATTATTTCCCTACCTATTCTATATAGTAATGGATGTTCTAGACAGAACAATTACACAACAAAAGGAGGCCAATGGGTTAAAATTTGGAAAGGAAAAATTCAAATATTACTATTTGCAAAAGATATAATTGTATACTTAAGTGACTCCAAAAATTCCACCAGAGAACTCTTAAACCTGACAAACAATGTCAGAAAAGTGGCTGGATATAAAATTAACTTAAACAAATCAGTAGCCTTCTTCTACTCAAAGATAAACAAGATGAGAAAGAAATTAGTGAAATGACACCCTTCACAATAGTCACAAATAAAATAATATACATTGGTGAGACTCTAACCAAGCAAGTGAAAGATTTGTATGACAAGAATTTCCAGTCTCTGAAGAAAAAAAATCAAAGATCTCAGAAGATGGGAAGATCCCTTGTGCTTATAGATTGACAGGTTAGATATAGTAAAAATGGCCATCTTGCCAAAGGGATCTACAGATTCAATGCAATCCTCCTCAAAATTCCAACTCAATTCTTCATAGAATTTGAAAAAGCAATTTGCAAATTCATTTGGATAACAGAAAAAACCCAGGATAGCCAAAACTATTCTCAACAGTAAAAGAACTTCTGGAGAAATCACCATCCCTGACCTCAAGCTGTATTACAGAGCAATAGTGATAAAAACTGTAATGAATTGGAACAGAGACAGGCAGGTAGATCAATGGAATAGAACTGAAGATTCAGAAATGAACCCACACAGCTATCGTCATTGATCTTTGACAAAGGACCTAAAACTATCCAGTGAAAAAAACAGTATTTTCAACAAATGGTGTTGGTTCAATTGGCTGTCAGTATGTAGAACAATGCAAATGGATCCATTCTTATCTCCTTTTACAAAGCCCAAGTCCAAGTGGATCTTGTACCTCTACATAAAATCCAATACACTCAAATTAATAGAAGAGCAAGTGGGTAAAAACCTGGAACACATGGCCACTGGAGAAAATTTCCTGAACAGAATGCTAATGGCTTATTCACTAAGATCAAGAGTCGACAAATGGGACTTCATGAAATTGCAAAGCTTTTGTAAGGAAGAGGACACCATCAAAAGGACAATACAGCAACGGATTGGGAAATGATCTTTCTCAATCCTACATTTTCGGAGGTGATGTGGGCCTCCATTTGTGGTGCCTGTACCACTAACAGCTACTCTGAACTGGGCGAAGGTCTAAGGGTTTGAAAGAAAGATACAAGTCCATTATTCCTGCTACCAGAAAGTTTACTCCATATTGAACTGCTATCTCTCAGGACAGCCTGCAGTCACACATCACATAGACAGGGGTCCCATTATTATACCCTCAGGTAATTACAGGGAGGTATGTAAATTTCCTAGCTGCTGGGTATAAGAATCACCCCCTAGGGTGGAAGTCTGTAATTATCTTTTTGCAGCTGGGAACAGGAAGGTCAGGTGTGGGGTGGCCAAATAGCATAACAAAAGGAGGGGGTGTACCTCTCCCAGGGTCAAGGCAAGTGGGCAGAGAAGCTAACCCTAAGCAGATCCAATAGTTGGGATAATTATTCCAACATTTCCTCCAATATTATTTTTTAAAATTAGGGACTTGACTTAGGCACACATGGACATCAGCACTTGCTCTTTCCCATCTCGGAAATATCCACTCAGGCCCCCGTGGATAGTCTGCCTTAGGTAGAGCAGTACCCTTGTGGGTTTTCCCATTATTGGTCACCTAATTATACATGCTCCACCAAGCTTGAGCTATAGGCTTGCTTACTGCTAGTCTGTCAGCTGACAGCTTGGCTCTAGGTTTGTCTTGCCTGAGGGATATTAGGGAGGATACCCACCCAAACTACCCTAGGGGCCAAACGCCCAAAGCTTTAAGGCTTAATCGGCCAATGCTAATGCTATCTCAGTTTTAACAGGTTAGGAACCACACCTGTTGGGATTCTGTAAACCCAACCCCTCAATTATGTGGCAGTAGCCAGGTATGCTCCGCCCCAGTGACCTGACACTATAAAAGGGGCTGCTTGCTCCCTCCTCTCTCTCGGACTCTCTTGCCTCCTGGCTCTCTTGCTCTCCCACCCCTATCACTCCTCTTCCCCTTCCCTTCCCCCCTCTCCCTCCACGTGCTCATGGCTGGCCTCTACTTCTCTCTCCCTCTCTCTCTCTCTCTCTCTCTTTCTCTCTCTCTCTCTCTCCTCTCTCTCTCTCTCTCTCTCTCTCTCTCTCTCTCTCTCTCTCTCTCTCTCTCCCTCTCCCTCTGTCTTTGTCTCTACTACCCTCTTAACTCTCCCATGACCTGAATAAACTCTATTCTTTACTACATTGTTGTGTGGCTGCTCCCTCAGCGGGGGAAGGGATTCCCAACATGAACCTCCCAGAGGCAGCTCTCTTGCCCCAGGGTCTCGCTGCACCTCCATGGGCCATATGCCCCCAACTCTCTTCATCCTTCCCCTAACATTGATGCCCAAACCAGGGACATCATCTTTTCACAACATTGGTGCCCCGTGACTTTTCCTTTCAGTGACTTTTCCTTTCATTGGTGCCCCATCATCTTTTCCTTTCAACACTGAGTTGTTCCTGTAGTGCGGAGTTAATTCAAATTTAACATTATTAATTGAATGCATATCCAATTGAATGTAAGATTTTAGATTAACTTAGGTGGAGAGGGCCTCAGCCACTTCTGAAAATTCCACTGAGCAGCTATGGCAATAAGATGGGGAGGAGCAATCTCAAAGGATCACAGCTACAAAGGTTGCTGTTGAAACAGCACTAACGTGGCTGCAGCCAAAATTCTCCTGATACAGGCAGGAATCAGTTGATTCTCTCTGGTACACTTCACGACACATGCATGGGTGTAGATTTTGGAGTCCTTCTCACCGCTGCAAAGTTTCCACTCCCCCAGCAGCTTCTCAAACAGCTTCTCACCAGCTTCTCACAGGCTTCTACCACAGGCTTCACACACCGGCTTCACACATTGAGAACCAATGAAACCATCCTCCTTGTTAATAACAATAGTACTAATCTGCGGTTTTCACAGAGTGAACAAGCGCTCAGGGCCCCAAAGGAGTGACTCAGAATCCTGAGGAAAAACACAGAGCCTCAAACTCTATTTAAAATGGGATCCGATCTTAGCCATAAACCAGATGCAAGGTTCTTCCATCTAACGATTCTCTGCTGAGCTGGGCATGCTCTCCAGTGTGAATCACTGGCATAGCAGCCTTCAGAATTTACACTTAAAAAAATTAAAAATAGATGCGCATGAGGGGAGATATGTTTCCCCTCTTTTGTTTTAGACAAATACATTTTTATGGTGTGATGAGCATGTTCAATGATTGCTTGACCTTAAGGATTATAAGGAATTCCATTCTTATGTATTATAGCATAATCTGAACAAAATTGTTTAAACCCTTTTCTGGAATAGGCAGGACCATATATGTCATAATATTTTTGGGAACATTCATATATGCAAAGGCTTGTAAGCAGTGATATATCACATCTTTTAATTTTTTTCACTATGTGCATATATATATATATATATATATATATCATTCTTGAATAAGTATCAATTAAAACATGCATAAATTATAAATTCCAAAAAAGGGACATCCATATGCCAAATATCATTGGGAGTGAGTCCCCTAGAATTGACTCCTAAATTAGGAGCAGAAATGAATTCTGCACACATGAGACATTGAGTGACTGACTGTCCGTAGAGTTTGCTCCTTCATAATTTTACAATGAAATCTTAAGGATCCTGCATATAAATAAAATTTAGTATGCATCTGAATAGTATTATTCACATTAGATTCTTCTATAACCAATGCAAAAGGGCACGTATACACATCTGCAAGCCAACTTCTTCTCGATAGAGGTCTTGGAAGAGCAGTATGGGCTCTAATGTGCCCTACCAATAAAGGAAACTATTTTGCCAAATCAAAGTCTGTAATTTTAATAACTGATCGAGAACTCCTGACACAGGGACAACATAAGTTCTGTCAGTATAAATACTTAGGGCTTCTTCAGGAAACCTCTGCAAAGCAAGTTGCATAGCCATAATTGCAGTCATTTGGGCAGATTTAACTGCTACTTGATAGGTTTCATGAATCTCTTTAGATACTACTGAAGAGTAAAAGGTTGTCAAAGGACACTGATTCCTTGCCCTAGGGATTTCCTCTGCCGCTCCCAGGAAATCCCACTTTCTTGAGATTTGAGTTCCCAAAATACCACAGAAGGTCCGGATGACCTCTGTGGAATGTCCCAACGCCCTAGGTGTGCCTGGGGGTGTACTGATAAAAAAAATGTATGATTCTTCCCCTTTGAATTTCCTCATTCCGCCTGTCCTCCCCCTCCTTTGTAATTTTTGCCTTTATAAGCCTGTTACAAGTTCAGGCCGGGGTCGAACTCCTCTACCCCTGCGTGGTGTATGAGTCTCGACCCCAGCATGCTGGCCTGAGATCTCACTCTTTCACTTTCAATAAACTTCCTCATGCGATTGCAGCAAGTCTGGTCTCGGTGCCTCGCTGGGTGCGCGCCTCTCCTGAGATTTGAGTGAGGGTCTCCCTTCGGAGGTCTTTCATTACAAAAGCAAAGCCATTAGAAGATCCAGCGGTAAAAACTAGCATGGGGAAGAGGGATAGAAAAAAACCACCTTATGGCATACAACTGGATGCACCTTAAAAACTGAGCCAATTTATTAGAAGAATAGTGGTTACCAAGTTCACCAATAGTACTGCATAAAATACATCCCAATTTGTATGGGTTTGTGCATACTTACTCTTTAGTATAAGATGTAACAATAATTTCTGGCTTCTTTCTAAAGGTCTGCACTGCTACTTTTGTGCTTAAAATTATTAAATTAATAACAGCTTGGGATAAGAAACAACAATTCTCGAAGGTGAGGCTAGTAAATGTACCCATAAAACAGGTCCTTGCAGTCAGAACACTCTTGTTGGAGTATGATCAGATGGAAATACTAATAATTGTAAATGTATTGAACAATCTATACAGTTTAAATGATCACCTTCCAATGTTTCTTGGACCTTTTGTAAACAATCTCTGGCTTTAGCTGCAAGGTGTCTATCAGCGTTACTCTTAAGAACACAATTGTCCAGAGGACATATACTTTTAGTTGCTTTTCAAGTTAAAGCAGTTGCAACTAGACGGCCCGAAAAGGTGTTAATATTCAAACAAATATTTTAATTCTCTAAAACCAGAAATATGAGTAATATCTGTTTGCCATAATGGGTTAGGTATAAGTCCTTTAGGGTTAACATCATTATGTAGTATAAGAAACTGAGGACATTCAAGACAAATCTTTACAATTTGACAAGCACATTCTCTAGAAATTTCAAATTGTCGACTAAGGCCATTACTATTTTTGGTTGCTAAAAATGAGATTATAATCTACCTGATATACAAGTCTGCTGTGGCATTGCCTTTTCTAAAGGATCCAGGCAATCCAGTATCTCATAAATATCCTATAAAATATGGGAAAATATGTTCTCTTAAATTAAGTTGTACTTGCATAAACAATTGCAAAACTCAAGAATTACAACATCTAAAAACAGAATAATTTTAAGCAATTATAAACCATGAAATATATATTTGTGCAGAGGTTTAGCTATATCTATTGGCTATCAGTATTGTAGGACCCCCTTTCGGGGACCCCCACTCAAGTCTCGGGACACGGGGTTACCCAATTAAACGTGAGAGACCTTCTTGCTGCAAAAGCATGAGGTAGTTTAATGACGGAGCTCCGGACCGATACAAATCTCTCACAGGAGATAGAGGTATCGACTGTGAAAGCTAGGGGTTTTTATAGAGGGAAAATAGGGAGAGAGGGTCGGGGGCTGGGAATTATCAGCTCTAATACAAAGTTCACCCAACACCCACAGCTTACCTGCAGTCAGGAAGTCAGGATACTGGTGGAGCAGATGCTTATCTAAGTCAGGATACATGTGGTTAACATCTAATTTACTTTTGAATAGACTTGGGAGGGGCTCATTTGACTGAGGACAAGTAAAAGACAGCCTGGACCAGCTTCTGCATTCCTATCTTATCTTTAAGGTCAGTTAACCTAGCCTCAGGAATGTTTTAACAATGGGCTTAGCTGGGCATACCTGGACTTGTTTTACAAGTTCTCAGTCCTAGAACTTTAAGCTTACAAACTCCCTTTTTTGCCCCAACTTACATGAGTTTTTTAGACCTTGAATTTAATTTCCTTTCAGTATATAATTTTAGAGTTAAACTGATTTTTTTTTACATTAAAAACAGTGGTTATAGCATAGAAATTTTGTAATCAATGTGATCTAATTTTATATACTGCTTTCTTATAGATGAACCATCTATAAATACAGTAATTGCATTATCTATGGGCTGTATGCAAAAATTTACAGGAAATTAAAAGGCATGAATAAAGTAAAGAACTTTAACAACTTGTCTTTTAGATAATGATTTATCAATTTTTAATTTTGCCTGAAAAACCAAGCAGTATCTAGCCATCACCAAATTAATTGCTGCTCAGAATAAGGAAAAAATATTTTATCAGGTTAAGACATTTCTTAAAAAAAAAAAAAAAAAAAAAAAAAAAAACTTTCTATCTTACAGTTCTGTATTAACACACCAAGGGATGTTAAAACTTTATTTAAAATGATAAAAGGATGAATTTATATTAATGGTTTCTTTTGCCAAAAGGACTGTTGTGGGTATAAGGCAAAAATACATACAGCCAACAACTGATAAAATATAATATCTGCTGTTAACTAATTGCTTCCTCTATATTCACTGCAGAGCCTTTCATCTCTCAGTTAACTGCAGAGAAACTAAGATTTGCATCTCCTAAGAACAGCAGTCAGAGGTTTGAGACCTCCTGTGGTGAGCTTAAGGTAAGGTTTTTCCCAACTAACATCTGATGATTTTTGAAACTCACATTAAACAAGTAAATTAACTTTATGAATCTCCTATGCAACAGTCTGACTAGAGAGTGGTTAGCTAACAAAGCATTTACAACAGTAAACACTGAGGATTTTAAGTTTCAGCTTCCTGCCATCAAGGCAGCAGCAAATTAACAACTGACCATCAGCCATTCCCTGAGGCAAAGCTATTCAGCGATACCCATTGTTTCAAGGGCTCCTTAAAACCACAGACAAGCCAAAAGCAACCCCTTTGCAATCATCAGGATGAAAAAGAATAGTATAAAAACAATCATTTAAATCTATGATAATTTTTGGAATGGGAGCCTAAACTGTAAGCTAGGCTCTAAAGCTCTCCTAAGTTTCCGACTTTTATGCCACTAAGTGGCTGCAAGTTCATATATATATATATAGCTTTTAATACTTCATTACTTTAAATTGTATCCTTTAAGTATGTTTTTTTTAATTTTTAATTTTATTAATTTATTATCTACTAAATTCATGTCAAATTTTATATTTCCAGATGATCTGCATTGAAGATAGAATGATCAGTGAACACATAAGAAATATATTATATATATTATACAAATATAATTTTTTTAGTTGTTGAACATGTGGAACTTTTAGCTTAGAATAAGGACAATATAATATAATAATGGACATTTGAGGTCATAAACTTTGAGGTAATATCATTTAAACATATGCATACTACAAATCTCATGACACATACATCATTTACATATTTATTTATAGGCATATAAGTATGTAAGTATGTTTTCTAGAACAAGAATACTCAAAATATTATCCCAAGTTTGGGTTATCCATAGAAACCCGTTTCCTTATATATAGAAAACATGTGGCTCATGCCACTTGTTGTTTAGGATGACTTCAACCAAGTTACTAGTTTAAAACAAACTTTTGTTGCCAAAGTTACAAATTTTTAAACATATCCAATGCTTATAAGCCAATAATCTAAGATCAAGACATACAGAGCATATTTATACCTTTTAAAACCAGTTAAAAGCAAACATGAACTGTCCCCGCATCTTATATATTTAAACCAGATAAAATTTTTAATTTTTCTATCTGTAAATTAAAAAAAATGAGCACCTTGTCACCTGCAGAGCTCAATAAACACAGTCAGAAATTTTTCTAGGAAAAACAACTATCTGCTCTAAGCTGAGACCCAATAGGCACCTTTACCAGCAGCGGGGGCAGACATCTAGCTCCCAGTGGGTCTCCAGCTGAGCTGACATTAGGGGTAGGGCCTGAAGCCTGCTTTTTTTTTTTTTTTTTTTTTCCTTTTAGACATGAGTTAAGACTGAATCAAGAGGTAAGCAACCATTTTTTTTTTAACATGAAGCACGAGCAACACTCAGACAAAGAAACAAGGATACAAATAGACACACGTGGACAGCTTGGCGCCAAGGGACAACCACATACAGAGAGACAAGAAGTAAATTTGTCAACAGGATCCTGATATCCTTCCTAAGGAACCCAGAACTGTACATTTCTCCAGTGGGATCCGGAGAGGCAGGACGTCTCCTGATCTCCTGTTCCCACTAGAAGAACTCTGGAATAGTTTACATTCATTTTCCTCCTCTCCTGCCATACCATCCAAGACAAAAGAGAGCTATGTATCTCTCCCAGGGTCAAGGCATGCAAGCGGGAAGAGAAGCTAACCCCAAGCAGATTCGAGAGTTGGGATAATTATTCCAACACTACATGTGATAGAGGGTTATTATCCAACATATACAAAAAACCCAAGAAGTTAGACTCTAGAGAATCAAATAATTCTATTAAAACTGGGGTACAGAATTCTCAACAGAGAAATACCAAATGGCTGAGAAACACCTAAAGAAATGTTCAACATCCCCAGTCATCAGGGAAATGCAAATCAAAACAACCCTGAGATTCCCTCCAACATCAGTCAGAATGGCTAAGATCAGTAACTCACGTGACAGCAGACGCTGGTGAGGATATGGAGAAAGAAGAACACTCCTCCATTTTTGGTTGGATTTCAAGCTGGAACAACCATGTTGGAAATTAGTCTGGAGGCTCCTTAAAAATTGAACATAGTACTACCTGAAAACCCAGCCATCCCACTCCTGGGCATATACCCAAAAGATACCCAACATATGACAAGGACACATGCTCCACTATGTTTATAGCAGCCTTATTTATAATAGCCAAATGCTGAAAATAGCCCAGATGTCCTTCAGCAGAGGAACAGATACAAAAAATGTGATACATTTAGACGATGAAGTACTCCTCAGCCATTAAAAACAGTGACTTTATGAAATTCTTAAGCAAATAGATGGAACTAGAATATATCATTCTGAATGAGATAACCCAATCACAAAACAAAACAAAACAAAACAAAAACCCACATATGTTATGAATTTACAGGTAAGTGGATATTAGCCCAAAAATTTGGAATAAATAAAATACAACTACATGAAGCTCAAGAAGAAAGAAGTCCAACATCTGGATGCTTCAGACTGTTTTAGAAGAGGAAACAACATAAACACAGGAGGAAATACAGGACAAAGTTTGAAGCAGAGACTGAAGCAAAGGCCATCCAGAGACTGCTCTACTTGGAGATTCAACCCATATACAGCCACTAAACCCAGACAATATTTCTCATGCCAAGAAATACATGCTGACAGGAACCTGATATAGCTGTCCCCTGATAGGCTTTGCCAGATCATGACAAATATACAGGCAGATACTCACAGCCAACCATTGAACTGAGAATGGGGTCCCCAGTGGAGGAGTGAGAGAAAGGATTGAAAGAAGGGGTTTGCCACCCATAAGAACAACAATACCAAACAACCAGAGCTCCCAGAGACTAAATCACTATCCAAAGTGTAGAAGGGGACAAACCCATGGCTCCAGCTTCATATGTAGTAGAGAATAACCCTGTTGGGCATCAATAGGAAGAGAAACCCTTGGTCCTGCCAAGGCTCAATGCCCCAGTGTAGGGAAATGTAAGTGTAGAGAGGCTGTAGGAGGTTGGTGGGTTGGAGGGTTCTGTAGTAGAAGCAGGGAAAGGGAGACTGGATTGGCGGTTTATGGAGGGTAAACTGGAAAAAGAAATAACATTTGAAATGTAAATGAACTATATCTAATAAAAATAATTATGAATAAAAAATAACACAAGCTGACTTGTGAGAGATGGCTCAGTAGTTAAGAGCACTGACTGTTCTTCCAAAGGTCCTGAGTTCAATTTCCAGCAACTACATAGTGGTTCACAACCTTCTGTAATGGGACCGGATGCCCTCTTCTAGTGTTTCTTGAAATAGCTACAGTGTATTTATATATAATAAATAAATAAATCTTTAAAGGGGGGTACTGGAGAGATAGCCCAATGGTTAAGAGCACTGACTGCTCTTCCAGAAGTCCTGAGCTCAATTCCCATCATCCACATTGTGGTTCACAACCATCTGTAATGAGATCCGATGCCCTCTTCTAATGTGTCTGAAGACAGCTACAGTGCACCCATATAAATAAAAATAAATACATATTTTAAAAAATAACACAAAAATGAGGGAACCAAATAACATTGTTGAAGTGCTGTTAAACTCCATACACCATATGTACAATGCAAGTTTCAAATATATCAAGCTACAGAGAAACTGGTTAAATACAGTAAGCTAAAATAAAAAAATAAATTTCAATATTGACTTTTGTTTGGTAGAAGATGTAAGCTCTCAGTATAACAATCCAAAAATAATTAAGAAATGGGAAAAATGATGGATGAATCAGAGCAAGCACACATCAATACAACAGTAGAGTTAAGCCCAAAAGTGATTGTTATATAATATTTAAATGGATTAAAGTATCCAATTGACAGAGATTTATAGACTAGATATAAATGTAAGAAGAGATATTAAGAAAACAAGCTTTACATTAGATTCAAAGATGGAAGAGTTTTATTGTTTAAGAACTCATGAACTAAGTTCCTGATAGATGAGTATCTCCAAATGAGGAGCCAAAACTAAAATAAAGGATATTTCACATACCTAAGGGGCTGGTGTTCTTAAAGTCTGCATGTGAACATATACTGACTATGCACCACGGACCAAGAACAAAACAAAACATAAGTCTAAAAAAAGGTAAATCCATGTTTAGTGTTAGTGCCTTCCATCGATTAATGTTTTCTATCAGCTATAGAAGTAAAAAAAAATCTTGAGAGATATTAGAAATTAAAGCATGCCTTCGGGAAATGTATTATGATCTATATGTATGTATAATGTCTGTGAGTATATGTATGATGATGAATATATGATAAAAAAGAAAAAGTGGCTGTGAATTTGAGAGAAAACAAGAAGACACATGGGAGGGTTTGGAGAAAAGAAAGGGAAGTTGAAGTTGACATAATATTATAATTTTTAAATGTTTTACACACACACACACACACACACACACACACACACACACACACGTACCATTTGGGACTGGTATTATGTGATCTCTTGTTCTCTATATTTGGATTGGTTCTAGTTTTGTGTAGTGGTCTCTGTGTATAACAGAGTATTGTATTGCAAGAAATGGATGATAATTACAGCCTGAAGAAAAAATAAATAAATAAACCCTAGATAACAGACATGCTAAAACCAGGAAAAAAATAACAATAAAAAAAAACCCTCTCTCAGATCTTAACCCTAGACAGAAAACTTTGGGGAAGTAGGAGGAAAAATTCCCCCAGGAAGAGTCCATCAGTTGGTTACCCATAAACAGTCAGCTCTAAGATGGCATCGGTAAAGTTAACACTACATAGACTGAGCAGATTGTATTTAGAAGTATCTCTATTATACATATACTTATAGATATGTATAGAAAGATGTAAAATATATATGCTATATGTGATATATATATATAGCAACAATTAAAGAAAAGGAGGCCATAAATTTGAGAGCAAAAAAGGGAGTTACATAGGAAGAGATGTAGGGAGTAAAGGAAGAAGGAAATTGATAAAATTATTATAATTTTAAAATCCAAGAAATTATTATAAATAAAAATGCCTAGTCCGTTGTAAACTGTGCTTACAGCTTATTCATCATGTATTGAGTGTGTGCGCACCTGGTCCCTGTGATGCAGCCCTGATACAACCATCCTCATTAAGTGGGGATGTTTATTTTGCTCATGATTTCAGGGCTTCTAGTCCATGATTGATTAGCCCAGAGCCTTTTCAGCCTGAAGTGAAGCAAAAAAATGGGAAGGTAGGAGTACCCAGCAGAGCCAAGCCATTTATGTTATAGTCAGGAAGTAAATGAAAGGAAGACAGTGAGTCTGAAGTCCCACTCACAGTCCCCTTCAAAGGCACGTCCTGCTAGCCAGAAGACCTCTCTCCTGGTCCTGGCACTTAAGTTCCTAGGACCTTCCAGTAGCACCAAGTTTTCACTCACGGGTTTTAAGGGAACATTCAATACACACAAATTCTGGTAATGATTATTTGAACTGTTGCTGTTTTCTGACTATTTTAATTTTGGTGTATATAAATATCTCTCTATGTGAATCCCAGTACACATAACATGTGTACATATTTAAGGGACATTCCTATGGATGGCTTGTTAATTATAAGCCGTTTGCACTATTTGTGACAGCAGACTTTTTCCCAAGTTGGCATTGGAATTAGTTCAACTTAACACTACTTTTATTTTAGTCAATCTAGCTAGGGCACTGGGGCACTGAGACACTATGGCTTTAGTTTTGATTTTATAAGTTATTTTTTCTAGGCTGAGCACTTTTTCTGTCAGGACTCATGTATTTATCCTCTTGTGAAGTTGGTTTAAAGTTTTCACATTCATATTAGCACGCCTGTCCTTTTTTTCTGGCCGTTTCTTAGTGGTACAATATTGAGTGATTTGTTTTTTGCTTTCCTTTCTAATATTTTGCTAACTGGGTCAATAGTCAAATAAGAAAATTACATGGAGGCTTGTTTTAGCCTACATAACATTTTGTGATGTTCTATTTATTCTCTCTCATGATAGAAATGATAATTCTAATTTAAGGATCTTATAAATAGCAGTGCAGTGAGTAGACCCGAACAAACACATAAATGTCATAAGAAAGGCTTCTGGGACTCAAACAGCAGAAAGAAGACATTGATATCTATGCAGAAAGACTCGTTACTTCATCCTTGGTATTTACTTTTCTGACATTCAGATTTGTATTCCAGTGATAGCAAGAAGAAGAGCAAACTAAAAATGAAAACCAAAATGATGGGTCGCTTGCTATTGAAGGTTTGTGCCTGTTTGCGTATCTTTGGGATTGACCTGTCTGAAGCATAGGAAAAGAAGAAATAACAGCTCTATTTGTAGAAAAGCTGGGATTGTGTGAGCCAGATACTCTAATGTAGATACACCAGAGCCTCCAAAATGTAGCGTGTCTGCCATATCAAACTGAAGGAGAGGCATGTCTATTGTATACAAATGAACTAAACAGTAGGTAAGTTAATCTCTCTGCAAGGGAACAGTCCCAGAGTGCATGCATCTGGGAGTAGGAAGCGATGGTTGATACTTTCCATACGCCTTATCAACGTTCTTGACCTCGCAAAAGTCTTGCCATCCCCATGAGTCTGGTCCACTGGGGTTATTGACATACCTTTGCTCTTGTCAATGACACCTACTCACTCAAAATTTCATCCACTCTCTACAGTACTCAATATTTTGTTACAAAAAGAATCAAGAAATAGAAAAGTTGAAATAAGAGTTCCAGAAATACAAATGTGTCAATTATCTGAAAAATATTGGGCCAACTCCCTCCCTCGATGGAAATTGTGACAGGGGCAGGGGGGCGATAAGGAAATTCAATGTACAAAATGTTTAAAATGGCATTCACCTAAAAGTGAAGCCAATTAACTCATTACACTTTATAGACCTGACTAGACCCTCAGCACTCCCTTCCTACCCCTGTCCTTTGAGGTAAGTATTCCTGTATCTGTGACAGAGAGGAGATACAAAAGCATCACACTAACATCAAGCAGTCCCAATGCTTCACTCCTGTGGCTGTGGGATCTTCAGGTCTCCGGGCCAGGTCCCTGTTTCCCAGGTC
Source organism: Micromys minutus (assembly GCF_963924665.1). Classification (NCBI taxonomy): domain Eukaryota; kingdom Metazoa; phylum Chordata; class Mammalia; order Rodentia; family Muridae; genus Micromys; species Micromys minutus. The sequence continues at coordinate 1,378,304 of NC_137981.1, read as the reverse complement.
ACTGGGCCATGCAGTTGTCCACAGCTGGAGTAGGGCCTTTTCCTGGGTGTGAACAATATCCACTTCTATTCCCCAGCTTCCTTGGCCTTTCCTGTTTTCTATAGACTCGACATTTATACTGTATCTTTTTTCCTTACTGCAGGCTAGATGGTGCACAGTGGCGCCATTTTTCCATCTCAGAAGCCGCATCACCAGACCCGGAATCTCAAGCTAGAAAACATCTCCCCTACTATCCACATGACCTCTGGTGCGGCACCCTTGAGCATAAAATTTTGCCAATATCCTCTGGAATCCTGGGGGAAACCAAAGCACAATCCTTCTTCTTGTTGTTGTTCTTGCTTTGTCGCCCCTCCCCCACATTCCTTTCTACTTACTCTGAATTAGGCCAGAAAGAGCGCCGTCGGTTGGACATCAGTTTCCCCTATATCATGACACCCTTGGGTAAGATTACAGAATAGACGTGTATTTTATAGCACCTGACAACTCGACATATTTGTCCTTCCAGCATGTCTCTGTCCCTACCCTCCATCGTAACAAGCAGCCTTATCATTGCATTAATCTGAGGTTGAAGTAAAATACTGTACCCTAATTGCTTAGTCCAGTTTGTACATCGGAAATAACATCTGGATGCTGATCATTATCTACCAACTACCACATTACCCAGACATCCATGATTCAAATGCACTCAAGTGTGTAGTGGTCTGTCTGTTACAAATGTGAACCATGAGGCTTACAAACGTAGTCATCGAAAGCAGAGTCTGTCTCTTTCTCTCAGAGTTTCAATCTGCCTTTCTTATTCAGGATCCCCTTTATATAAAGTCTCCTGTGACTTCTAGCCTTGTAGTCCCATAAGTTAACTCTATAGAGAGACAAAAGATGGCATTTGGGGAGTTAGGCAGGTCCCAGTAGCAACAATTCAATTCTGATGCTGTAGTCTAAAAGACGCCACAATGTGTGAAAGAATGAGTTGGATTCTGTTCTAATAATGCCTTGTTTAGAACAAGAAATTGTGGATGCAGCTTACTGGCCTCTGCTTCAGTTTAGTAACAAGGACCAGGAATACAGCCAGTGACACAAAGTGAGTTCCCATGCACCGATGGAAAACAAAGTCCCTCCTGCTTTGAATTCTTCTAGCCCTAAAAGTCTACCTAATCTACCATTGAATTCCAAGTGCTCTTGGATTATTAAGTCTCACTTCATACATCTCTCCTTTTTCCATGTATAACATAATGCCAAATACTTATCATCAAACAGGCTTGGAACCGAGACCCACTGTTTCCATTTGAATGATTTCATTTACCTTAAGTTCTGCTAGCACATTTGCAAAATGGAGCTACAAATGCTGACTTGTGATGAGATGAAGTTCAGAAATGGGATGGCATGGTGCCAAATTCGTGGTACCACTTGCAGAGGAGCTGCAGCCAAGATCTGGTACAGCACAGTGCCAGGGGCAGGTGTGGTGAGAAACCCTAGTGTTCATACTGTGCTTTGCCTTTTTCAGGACACTTCAGTGTTCTTACAAAGGGGATGGATACAGAGGAGAGAATCTCTTCAAAGTTTGCATAAAATCAGCAACTGAGGAGAACTGCAGGACTAGAGAATGGGGACAAGCCCCGTGTTCTCACTCTGAGGACAGAGAAAGTACTAGACCCTGATGAACACAGTAGCATCCCCACAAAGAGCTGGGTCATTACAGGAGGCTAATTCTGTATTCTCACCCTAACCATGAGACCTCATAGTTCCCCAAAGCACCTCCTTTGCACTCACATGTACCACGCATGACTTATGTGGCTGTGTTTGCAGGAGAAGGAAAACCATGAATTCCAGGAATCTTCAAGGCATTATTAAAGTCGTATTTTTATACTACTACCAAGATTAATCCTATGTTGCCTCTGTAGTTATGGATTCCACTCTAATGCATCTGTTTGTACCCAGAAGTGAGAGTGTCTTATGTGTAATTCTCTCAAGTATGCCTGAATAAAAGGGTAATTTGTGGCTCAAGTAAATAAAACAGTCTGGGCAGTTATAACCTATCAAATATCGACTTACGGATAAAACCTGCAGTGAATGACTTCTATCTGTGGGGTGCTGCTGGATAATGCCAGAGTCTATAGTTTTATATGTTGTACTTATCCATATACCTCCAAATCAATGCTGTCTCACACTTGAGGGAAAATGATTTGGGTTTTATGACTATCTAATATATGCACAATCAACTATTTAGCACTTTTAAAATGATTTACCTTTGACATCCCCTTTAACATGCATTCTGGTTGTCTGTTTTCTCTGTCAAAAAGGCAATTGCTCGCATTTAAAGTAGGAGGTGTATTTGGGACCAGACATGCACTTTCCATTAGTTCATCAAAATGTCTGAAACAAGCAACATCAGTGTCTGCACTAGACTCCCTGAGAGTCTTCCAAAGAAGACCACTTGTCTGTAGTCATGTGCCTTAAAGCACTAAAATTTGTGGTTGCTATGTGTTGATCGTTTCCCAGCTAGCCTACCCTAGATGATACCTGTACCGCTCAAACAACACAGCTGAATGCTTGAAATTTAAATGCAATCATATTTGTATGAATGCATTTGATCCTCACAATTCTGTCCTCAGGACAGACCTGAGCTACCCGTTTAGCTCATGAAAGTACTGGGATACAAGAAATTTGGAAGGTTTTTCCACAGATCACTGTTTGGTGGGATTTGCTTCACATTTTACCTGGTACCACAGACAGACCACAGACATCAGCCACAGTGACTCAAATACTTCTTCAGCATTCCCTTCTCTCTGAATAATTCTTGATGCTGTTTTTACTAGATTTTTATTCTTTTAAATAATCTTTATATTACATATATTTTATTCTATTTTTCCAGATCTAAGTCTTTCTAGATCCTCTCCTGTCTTATCCACCCAACTTTCAGTTCTTTCTCAATAAAGGAAAAAGATGAAGTCCAAACAAATTTTTTTCCAAACCAAGAAAACAGAATAAAACACTACCCACAAGTGAAGAGGGGAAAATTATATCTAAATAAAAAACACACCAAAAACAAAACCAAAAATATGTGGAGTGCATTATATGCTAGGCAGCTACTCCTAAGCACGAGGCCTATCCTTGAGTGGCTGATATGAACCTGTCATTCCATTGGAGCAAAGCACTTTTCCCTCTCCCAGCTGAAATAAATCACAGTCCAGCTGTTAACCTTTGCCCTGATGGCTAGGTTCTTATTCATTGATTCATTCATTATTTTTTTAATATAGCAAAATAAAATGTAATAAAATAAAACATAAATTTTAACATCAAAAATTGGACAGGCCCAAATCAACAGAAGGAAAAGAGCCCAAGAAAGGTACAAGAATCAGGGATTCATTAATTTGCACCCAGGAATCCCACAAAACCACTAAACCGGAAGTCATGATACTCACAGAGGACCTGCTGCAGACCCAGGTAGGCCCTGTGTATACTGTGTCAGTCTTGGTGCATTAAGATGAGCTTTGCTCCTCATAGAAGCAGTGAGAGGAGAGAGGGGAGAGGGTGATTCCAAATGGGAAACTGGAAAAAGAGATAACATTTGAAATGTAAATAAAGAAAATATCCAATAAAACAAAACAAAAAAAATGAGCTTTTCTCATGTTGATTCAGAGCACCTTGTTTCCTTGGTGTCCCCCATCCTTTCTGGCTTTGACACTCTTTCTGCTCCCTCTTCTGAGGAGCTTCCTAAGGGATTTGGTAAAGACATCCCATTTAGGGCTAAATATTCCAAGGTGGAGTGGCAATTCTTATGTTCTATGTTCTAAAAGGGTTAACTCCTAATGGACTAATGGACATAACCACTCTTTCCATTGGAACTTTCCAAGAAATTGAGGGCATCAGACTCTGAGAGAATCACCTTGCAGATCCCTAGTTCTTGCTTAAGCTAGAGCTAGGAAGCTCCTCAAACTGGAGTTCTCTGATTACCCAGTTCTTCAGGATCCATCAGAATTTTTCAAACCTTCTGAAGGCAAAGGCCTTTCTTATTTTCCTACTCCTCAGTATTCCGTCTCCACATTTATCACTGAAGGGCCTATCTTCAGAAAAAAAGGCCGATTGGTGGCAATCAGCTTCACCTTGTGGGCCCCGAACTATTTATTGAGAGATGGTATTACCCCAAAATACCACTGCCATGGTTTGAATATGCTGTCTCCTAAATGTTCATGTGTTGCACCTTCATCCTCAGTGTGGTGCTGTTGAAATGATGAGGCTGTGGAGATGTGAAGGCTAGTCTAAGGAGCAGGGAGTTCTTTGGACATTGAGAGCATCCATGCCTCATGAAAAAAATTCATAAGCATTATCCTATGTAACTAACATAGCTGATTCCTATGTACCAGGTTAATGGTATTTTGTTTTCATGTAGGCCACAGAATCAAATACATCTGTTACACCAATCTTATTTTCATGAGAGAGTGATCATGTCTTGGGATTTGGTGACAACATAATACTCATTCCTGTATAAAGCCTTTTGTGTAAATTGGAAACACCAGTAGGGTGCCACTATTGCTTGAAACTAGCATCGTTTGTTTGTGTTTTCCAGGACAAACATACCCATAGGCTACCTCAACATAACTTAAGTAGTTTAGTTTATTCTCCAGGAAACTCACTGGCTTTTTTTACTGCTCCCTGCAATTAAGAATGTAAACGTTGGCAAGTAGTTCAGTCAGGAAAGTGCTTGCCATGCAAACATGAGGACTCAAGTACCCATGTTGAAAAATACTGAGGGTGGTGGATGTATTTGGAATCCTAGTGCTGACAAGATGGAAGAGGACGGATCTCTGGCTCACTGGCCAGGGAACCTACTCTAATTGCTGAAACCTAGTTTTCAGTAGTTACTTTGTCCAGGAAAAACAAGGCAGATGAAGAAGAGCCAAGATTAATCTCTGGCCTACACTCTCAAGTGCACACACACACACACACACACACACACACACACACACACACACACACAAGCAGAAACCCACATACATGTATGCATACTTAATACACATACAGTTGAAGGAAAAGAATGTAATTCACTTAACTTTTATTGCTCTTCAACACTGACATTTACTAATAAATTTTTATCTTTTTTGTCTTTAGTTTTTATATTGCAACTAATGGCAGAAGTGGATTATTTAAATAAAGATAAATGTTCTACTTCTAACAATTTGGGGAAAATACTTAGGTAGGAAACACGGAAGTTAGATAATTACCACAAGGGTCATTACCATTTACTTCCTACAGAAGGAGGCGATCATCTACTGCAGACTTAAGCTGTAGACCACTGATGGAGGTCCATTTGCTTAACAGCTACTGGTAATTTTTAGCTGTTGAGTCCCAAGTCTGGTCTGAGATGGCTACTGAAGAACTACATGTGGACAGTTTTCGTCAAAGGGCCAAGGAACACCTGCCTTGGTGATCTTATGTAGAGTACCTGTTGGTCCAAGAGCAGAACAGCATGCTGGGAAGCTAAAGAGAATGCTATCTGCCTTGCAAACTTTCTTTACAATTAGAAACATCAACTATCAAGGAGAACCCAGAGTCGAGGACCTTTCTCACAATGGAAAAGACTCAATACAGCAAGGACTCTGTTTTGTCTGAGCAGGCTGTTCTTTTAATACACATGGGCAGTGAACAGCTTTTAATACACATGGGCAGTGAACAGATTAATGAGGTGGTTGGGAAGAATAGGTGGGTGGATAGCATGTGAGGCTGGGCATGGAAATGCTTCTCATCTCTACATAGCACCTGATGAGAAGCAGGCTTGCCACTGGTTCCACCCAGGCCACTTAAGAGGTAAGTGGCCTTGATAAAGTAAGGCCTCAGGTTCCTTGTGTGGAGAGTTATGATAGAAGAGTATCAGCTTCTTAAAGTCACCACAGAAAATAAGCAGAGCACTTAGATAAGTGTTTCACACACTGGAAGAATTTAGAGAAGCTATGGTGGTAATTATTGTCACCTTGACATTCTCTAGACTCACCAAGAAACACGTCTTTGGATATGCCTGTGAGGGACTGTCTGGATTATATAAGTTGAGGTAGGAAAAGCCAATTTAGATGTGGTTAGCCATTCCATGACTTAGGGTCATGAACTGAATAAAGAAGAGAAAATAAGCTAAGCCCTAACATTTGTTTCTTAACAGTAAATGCAATGTGAACAGCAGCCGCAGGATCCTGTTCCTAAGATTTTCCAAGCATGTTGGACTGCAGCCACTAATTGCAAATCAAAACCAACCTGCCCTTCCTTACATTTTTCCTGTTGGGCTGTTTTGTTGTGGCTACAAACATGCAACCAATATAAAGGTGCAGTGTGTGATTTTTTTTTTTCTACTTGAGTTAAACATCTGGTGAGTGGTATCCTCCTATTCCTGATTTCCTCATTCCTACGGATCTCCTCAGAAGCCACAAACCCATACACTTCCCATCTACTGGCCTTCCATTCTCCATATTCAACACGTTTATGTCTTTTCCTGCAAACTTCCTCAACGCCTTTGACCAGAAGACCCAAAAGGTGTATTTCTGCATTCCACAAAGCACTGCTAAAGATGACACTTGCCCAAATATAGATAAGACAAAAAAATGGCAAATCCCCTATTCTTATGAAACTCACCAAAAAACAACAGCATGCATCAGTCAGGAATTCCTTGTTCCATGAGAACACAGACAAGAGTCACCTAGCTGAGCCTTAGAAAAGGCTGATGGGGAGTAGGAGACATTATTTCTGTCTTCCTCCATATTGAAGCCTTGAGCTCAGCCCTGGGCAGCTTCTACCAACTGCACAGCTCTGAGCACTAAGAGGAAAGATAGGTTTGGGAAGTGAAAGATGTGCAGAAAAACTGGACTTTCAAGTGTTACCCTCATCATCCTCTTGGGCATGAGGCATAAAGCTAATATCCAGAGGGAGTGAATAGTTGTTTATCGGGTGTGTGAAACACAGTTCGCTTCACAGTTCAGACCTGACTCATTGTCATAGGAATGTGCTGGCTGACAAGGACATTTTCAATAAATAATTTAAAAATATTTAAACTTATTATCTACTCCTTGCATAAGTAATCTGAGACAGAGATCCTTTCCCCCCACAGATGTTCTGTTTTCTTACACCACCTGCAGAATAATCATTTTAACTCTTCCCCCAATTAAATTTAAATCTCAACTATTCATATGCAGAGTCCCCATTTATTTATGGATTTCTTGAGGTCCCTTGTCTTGGACTACCTGTCGGTGTTACTTTTCTAGCTTTTCCTAGTTGTTAATGTGCTCTTCTTTGTTTTTCAAGGTTTTTTATGTTCTTTAAAAAAATACATGATATTAAGTATTTTCACAAAGAAGGTGACTCTGAAAGTTTAGACTTTACCTTTTTTACAATATAAAAATATAATTCATACCATAAGCAGTATTTTTTTTGCTACTATCATAACATATTATTTTTGTTTGGACATGTGGAAAAGCAAAGCATTTAATATCACATAACGTATGTATATTTATGGACCAGGCTGTTTTCTATCTGGGTGAGCTGGGGGAGATCACTCATTCTGTCTGAGTTTCCGCTTCTTTATCTATTACATTGAGATAGGAACAGTCTATCTGTACATCTAATAGCTAATTCTGTCACCTTGACAGGATTTGGGATCATCAAGAAGACAAGCCTCTGAACTTTGTGATGGAATTTCTCGATAGGTAGAAAAATTCACCCAACTGTGGAAGGCATCATCCCAATGGGCTGAACACAGACCGAATTCAGGGAAAATTAAAGGGATACATGGAGCTGAATAGCATCCTTCTCTCTCTGACTTCTGACTACAGATGCTGTATAAGCAGCCACCGGCATAGAATGGACACTCAAACTGTGAGCCAAAATAAGCCTTTCCTTCCTTAAGGTAGTGTTGTCTGGTATTCTGTGGCAGCAGAAAAGGAAAATAACTAACACAGTAAGATACTGAGATTCTGTAAGAAAGCCTAAATATTTTAGCAAAGATTCTGAGACATATCACTGATGTGTCAGAAGTGACACTATGACAAACAGGCTTTTAAAATGTTGGGTAGTATTCATTGCCATTATTGCACAAATTGGCTAATTGCACAACTGAGAAACTTTCCCTCATGAAACTGGAAATCTCTACAGCCTGCATTATTCTCACAATTAACTTTCAATGAGTCTTCTTAGGTCATGGTCAACTTCACAAATTCATGAACTGTAGACAGCATTCCAAAGCTTTGACTTTTAGCTATAAGCAAAAAGGAAAGCCTGAAATTTCCACTTCTCTGCCAAACATAAATGAGCTATGAGTCTCCATACAATGGTATGAGACAATAACATATTATAAAATGTGTGAGCAAAACAAACCATGGGGTCTTGGGAATGATGCCAAGAAAATCATTATATTAAATGATCATTAGGAAATCAATCACTTCAATCTGTAAATAACTGTCATGTGCAGTAATGTGGGTGATACTGCACTTGCTACATTTTAACAGAAAGATAAGGAGTATGTAAGCGTGAAAATAAGTCCATAAATATTTCTGAAGAGAATACTGCAAAGTTAATTAACTGAGCAATGAAATCTGAGTTCTTTAAATTTAGCCCTAAAATATGAGTTTCTCCTCCAAAGAATTCTTATTAGAGGGAGGGAAGCTGGAAAAAGAGGAAGAAAACCAAACCAAACAAAAGCAAACCCAAGTAAAATTTGGCTAGATAATGTTTTCTCATCAAGGAGATATTAAAAAGAGGCATTGCTGTGTCTTATGATCAGTAGAGAACATTAGAAAATGATACCCCACTGGTCTATTTTTCCCCTAAGAAACAGAACAAAGTCCCGAGTAAATGATTTTCCTGTTTTGTACAAATATAATGATTTCTACTGACTGTGAAGCAAGAGTACTTTGGAAAATAATGCACCCTCATCACGCCATACCCATTCTCCTAAAGCTCCAAGAGGATCGTAGATGTATAAATGTGATCAATATGGGCAGAATGGATATCATAGTAGATACACAGGGCCCTTGAAAGCCAACAAATCAAAATCAAGGATAAACCTGCACACAGTCTTTGAGCCACCTGGGCCAGAGCAGACCAGGGCTTCTTTAAATTATGACAAAGAGAAAATGAAAGAACTTCCTTCAGAGTGCCCCAACCCAGTGTATAAATTCTTTCTAAATCCCTCTACCTGTCTTTGCCTTTCCATCTTCTCTTCTTCCTCATTACCCCAGTACTTCACTGAATTGCTTCTTGGCTGATGCTTCCACTTCCACTTTTACCTGCCTGCTTCAGAATACTCACCAAGGCCAGCGTGTGATGTTTATGCTGGGATGAGACAGTGGTTCCATGATTGATGTCCACTCACACCATATGCTAATGTAGTTTTCACCCTGTTTTATGCTGAGGCATAAGGAAGTTGAAGAACTATTAAGATTGATGCAAGGGATGTAGGAATTGCTTTTTAAAAGCTAACTTCATTGAGTTTTCAATGATGGGACTACAGGGAGTTCCAAGTCTCCCACTGTGAATTTAACCAAGACTGATCCAACTGGGGAGCTTTAGGGGCTGAAATCTGAGCCAGGCTTTGAACATAGCATATCCAGCTTTCTATTTGGAGGTGAAGACCTGAAAACAAATACAGAGAGAGGTGCATATCTTCAGTCTGCCTCTACCCTGGAGGCTCTGGGTCAGTTTTAAATCCATAAAACTGTGTGGAGTCATCCCATAGCCCTGCATTAGATGAGAAGCTCAGGGATAACAGCAGCAGCTTGTTAATTCAAACAGGAACTGAGTCAATATTGTCATCATAGTCTCAAATGATGCCCAAACTGGATGTTTTGCTAACACGTGTCTATCACTTTGGGTCTATGACTCCTCGGGACACTTCCAAATGCGATATTCTGAGCTTCTACTTTAAACATGTGTGTGACATCTATAAGTCTCAGTCAACAAAATAATACATTTCCTATTAAATTATATAATAATTAATGTTTCATATTAAATTATATAATAATGTAATTACTGTATATAATGTAACAAATATAAAAAATTACATAATTATTAACTTATAAAACATTAAAATGAGTTATTAATAATTATACATTAAATTATTATTAGCAGTAGTAAAGGAAAATAATACTTAGAGCTTGTCAATAGCACCATAGCACAGAGATTGTGGTGAGAAAGAGGGCACATTATCTCCAAAGGCACTTAGTGTTTTGAGTTCCACAGTGAACAGAAATGCTGCCACCAAAAGTCATCAATACAAGTGGTTTTTTTGGTTTGTTTGTTTTTGTTTATTTACCAGCCAGGTAAGAAAGGACAGAGCAATATTGACCTGCTGTCACTCAACCATGCTGTATAGGTAGAGCACCCTGTCCACAGCGGAAGAGATAGTTATTCCCACTGTGTATCTTAAGTGTCTGTGCCTGGCACATCACACATGCTCAGTAAGCACTTCGTGGGTGAACGAAATAATAGACTGCGTTCACAATCTAACAGCCTTCCTCCTCCAGAGTCTGCCATGTGTTCTCAGAGCCTTTCTATTCTCCTGTGTTTCTCCATTTTCTGCCTAGGCAAATTTGTTTCAAACTTTGGCTTCTATCAGAGAATTATTTGCAGGAGGGTAGCAGGGTCTTTGGAGGAGTGTTAAACTGGATGCTCAGTCTAAAGGTTTCATCAGTGTGAGTCTGAAATGGGATTTGAAATTCGGCATGTCTAACAAGCTCCCTAATGATGCGAAGAATGCTGTTGGTCTGGCACCCAAACCTTGAGAACCTCTGTCCTGAGCCAACATTTCCATGTTTTTATACCATTCACCTTTACCCTTTCCTATCCCAGAAAGAACAGCTCATCCTATCAACAATGGCAGTGAAAGGAAGGAATAGCTGAACATCACCCAGTCTACCTAGCAACAGAAACAAGCCTCAAAAGAATGTGCTTAAACAATGGAGAGGAGCTGTGATTTACTATAAAGACCACTCTTTCAGCAACATAGCCCGAGGAAAGAGAGCTGACCTTTTTTGCTCTATGGCCTGTCAGATGGGCACATGAAAAACTTCTCTTCCTGCATTCCATGGCTGTTGTGAGAATTCAGGGATAAGATAAGGAAATATTTTGTAGCTAGTGGTGTGCTATTAGGCAGTCAGCTCATGAACACACAATGCTAGACTGGAGACTAGAATTAACTCCAATGGGTGATGGCTGAGTTCAGAAAGAAGTGTGTGTTCTCTTTATATACTGTACCTCTGAAACAAAGAGAAACAGTAAGATGTTCCCAAGTAGAACACGGAAATTAAAGCTATATACTTCCAGATGCAGTAGACTTCATTATCATGAGCCAGATACAAAATAAATAGGGGAGAAATACAGCAATGTGTTCCCATAAAGAACAGGAAGGAAATTTGGGGAACTAGTCCTGAGTAACTTTAAATGCCTTTTCTATCTCTTACTGCAGAGGCAAGAAGGGCAGAAAATTATGACAAACTAATTATCATGATGGATGGGGAGCCAGTCCCTTCTGCTCACTACACTGTTGGAGTGAAGAGCAGCCCTGCATTCTTCATCCTTCAACATGCAAGACACTCCAGATAATAATGGTCTGTACAGATTAACAGCATCATGTTAAAACAGGAGAATTAATTGTTTTCATTTTGTAGTTATTTTTCCATGAACGTGGCCCTGCTTTACATTTTTACATGTTTTGTTTCCAAGGCACTATCTGTTTGTTTAAGGATGACTCCTTTCCTGCTGATTACAGGTGATAGCATTCTTGTTCTGTCTGTGGCTTCCAATGGCAAGAGTCTAGGGAGCGGGTGCTGATGAAACTGCTGCGCGAGAACCACCCTTGCTGCCTCGAAAGAGGGAGGTCATGGGAGAAGCAGGGACACAAAGCAAACTGCAGGGAAAATCTTAAAATTCTCCACTTCATATGATGTTTAAAAGAATTATAACAATGCTTTCAGCAGTTGAGTTTAGAATAAGGAGATAGCCTCCTCCTCCTTCACTTCAGCAGGAGATAAATTCCAGATAGCAGCTACATAATTAAGTAGTCAGCCAATGCATTGTGGGAAGGAGTAAATTCTTTCCTGTTTACATCATTCATTCAGGTACCAACTCATCATAGAGCAAGTGCATTAAGTATTTACCCAATGGAAGGCCTTGAACAAGAAACTGGAAATGCAATGGGGAAATGAAATAGACATAAACCCTACTATTCTAAGAGAAGGCAGAAAAATATAAAAGCTAATATGTGAACCAATTGTAATTTGCAATGAAACGTCCTAAATGGAAAGAAATGTGGGGTTAACATGGAGACCAAACAAGTGACAGTTTTATGTAGTCAACACTCAAAATCACCTCCAAAGACACAGAGGATTAGGTGGGGCATAGAGTATGAAAATGCACCCAACATTTAAAGAACAGGAGCAGAAAAATTATGACAAGAGAGCATTTGCAAGGTGGGGTGACATGTAGCATACTCAAAAAAAAATGAATAGCAATAGTTATTGCAGAGTAAATGAGGCCATGACATGCATGATGTGGTTATTGAGTACACAGGGGCCAGTGTAGGCAGGAGGGACAGGCAGAGTCTAGAAGTCATTGCTAGGTAAAAGGACACAGAAGGGAATGCTTACAATAAGGGAGGAGAATGATGTGAACATTTTCCTGGGCTTTGAAGAATGGATGTGGATGTGTGGGGTCAGAATCTAAATGAGAGCTTGGTGGTGGTAAAATTTAAAGGTAGGTTTGATGGGACATGCAAAGAGAGGTGGTAGTGAATGGAATCACAAAGATCACACAAAGACAGTCCTAGATGGTGTACATGCTTTAGCTCAGGCAGTTGGATGTCTTACTATTCACTGAGACTAAGTCCAGATGAGGGGGAAGAACATTCAATCCCAGCGTAGAAACTTTTCATTGTCTTTGGGATTCTATGTGCTATCATTGCACAGAGCAGAGGCAGCATGCACCCCATTGTATGCTATTGTGTTGTGTAAAGCAGGTAGACATGCAGTCCTAGGAGAGTGCTCTTTGCCAACACAGCTGCCTCCGCCAATGACTTGCTCGGCCACACCTCAGGATCCTGTTGCCCACTAACAGCATCAATATGAACTCAAGCCAACATCAGGAATGCATATACACAATTTATAGCCACACATTTGCCATCGAAAATATAATTTTGACTGTTTCTAGTACTCATATTCTAACTTGAAAGTCACAATATGTTTTCAAGACTTTCATATGTGTATTATGACCCGGATATTTTGTAAAAATACAGGTTCAGCTTCAGCAAGTTTAGGGTTAGCCCTGAGATCCTGAATTTCTAGTAGGCTGCTGAGACTCGGATGGCCTGATGGCAGGCAATTAGTATTGTTACAATATGCATTGTCTCATTTATAAGATACACGTACTCATTTGTCTCTACAGCAACCTTCAGAGAAGGTTAATCTTCATTGTTCCAGAAATACATAGAGAGCTTTCAAATGATCTGTTTTCCAAACAATATCAGTCCATAAGTATCTTAGTTAGGGTTTCTATTGCTGTGGTAAAGCCTTGAAGGCACACAGCTTTGGGGAGAAAAGGGTTTATTTCATCTTAGAGTTTGTGCTCCATCATCCAGAGAAGTCAGGGCAGGAGATCAAGGCTGGAACCTGAAGACAGGAACTATGGCAGAGAATGGAGGAAGGCTGCAGACTAGCCATGGCTTGCCTAGCCAGGACCACTAGCCTGTGGCTGGTGCCAACTATAGTAGACTGAGTGGTCCCTCCCTTATTAACCATCAATAAAAAAAAAATAAACCACAGGTTCTCAATTGAGCTTTTTTCCTAAAATGACCCTGCCTTGTGTTAATGTAAAACTAGCAGCACAAGGTATAGATCTAAAATGTAAACCTCAGCTCACAATACAATTTGTAATAAAAGAAAATTCATATGATTATATAGTTTTTAAGACAAACTTAAATTGCCTTTTGCTGAATAAGTAAAACAAAGGCCCATTTCAATCATAAGTAATCAATATATTTACCTGAAGATCAGTTCAACAATGATTGAGAATCACTGTATTTAACAGGTCTGTGTATATGCAATTTTAGTTAATCTTATTTAAAGTGTAATTTACATACACTAAAGCACATATAGCTAAAGTGTTCAGTTGTGTTCATTTTTAACTGAGGTACAATTTACATACTTTAAAATTCACAGATCTTAGGTGTAAATATCACCTCAAACAAGATATAAAATTTTACATCAATCAGAAAAAAAAAAATGGCACACCTCTTCCCAGCTAATCTCTTGAACTCTACCAGCAGTTCCACATTTAACCTGCTTGTGACCTTTATGTGATCAAGAGTAGTCTTCTGCTCTACCAGCTGTGCAGAGAACGGACTCACACATCATCTAATGGACACCACAGCCACGGCTCCATGGGCCAGCAACAGCAGCAACATTGCTAAAAAACATTTTGAAGCTCATATTTACCATTCTTTCATCAGGAAATGCTCTCCTGCTGTTTGATGTCTTCAATTCTCTTTCACCCAGATTTTGCAATTTCTCTGCAATGGGAGGTTTTTCATCAGAATCTAAAAGGACAGGAGTCATACAGCTAGTGACACTATACATTTGATTATGATAAAGATTGTCCACATTTTGTCATTGGGTAAAATGCTTCTGAAGTTGTCATTTTGACTTTGTGTGTGTGGGAGGGGGGTGTCCTATTAAATTTCTTAGTCACCAGTAGCAGATTTTCCCATCATGCCTCTAACATCAAACATGCTACAGTCTGGCATTTTTTAAGTAAATATGAATACCAATCACAACATAATTAAGATTCAGCTTACTTACATGGAGACGTGTGTGCTTGCAGAGGCTATTTGCTGCTTCTTGTTCAAGTTCTGACCAAAGTTTAGATTTTATTTGGGCTGGAGGGATGGCTCAGAGGACCCGAGTTCAATTCCTGGCCACATATGGCAGCTTGCATCCGTCTGAAACTCCAGCTCCAAGGCTTCTGACACCCTCACACAGACATAAATATGGGCAAAACACCAATGAACATGAAAAAAGTTAATTATATACTTAATAACATAATCATACAGCCTCAAAGATACTAGTCTTCTACCAACAGACTGAACACATGACAGTTCCTCTACCACCCAGGCCTGCCCAAAAGATAACAAATGATATTTCTGATTGAAATCCAACTGCAGGCCTCCATGGTAAGCACTGGGTTTTGTTAGCACCTTCGATTTTATACCTGTAGATGGTGTTCTAGAAACTAGACCACAGCTCATACTCTGAAGTCTACCACTTCCTTAATGTACCACTGAATTCCTACACTTTCTCTTCTGTTATATCTTGGTGGGTTCCAACACAAACATGCATGCACACACACACACACACACACACACACACACACACACACACACACAAACACACACTCACTCACTCACTCACCAATTGCTTAGTGTCTACAGATTTAGCTGAGTTACCTGCAATTGAACCCTTCCATTTATCTGGCATAACTCATGACTTTTATCTTAGTGACCCTCCAAAATCCATAGCAAACCCCACTATGTTGTTGCATTAGTTATTTCTCCTGGTGATGAGAACAATAAGCAATTAAGTAAAAGAAAAATTTGCTCTGGGCTACAGTTCAAGGGAATTCTTCTACCATGGTATGAAAGGCTTGGCAATGAAAGGAAAAGGTATGGTGGCTGGGAGGAGGCTGGCAGTGTGATCTCACTGTATCAGGAAAAAAAAGTGACCAGGAAATGGCCAATCTATACAGCCCCAAGGCCCACTTCTAGCTGAGAACCACACTTTTAAGCCTGTCTTAGAGGGCATATCACATTCAACTCATAAGAGATGCCAACAAGATTTGGAAGCATTGGTCTACTTACCATATAGGCTAGGCAACAGCACTGTAAGAGATGGCTCTATAATAATGAAGAATTTTAGTGAGTAGCAAATGCTAAATTTTACTTGGAAAACTTCAATGGCTAGTGAGAATGCAGACATCCTGTCGGTGTGTCTATATTTCTAACACATCCCTGGGCCAGGAACAGAGCAACACACTGTAAATATTTGCTAAGTCAATAGCAGCTGGTTAAGTTAAAATAACCATGACACTAATGTTTAAAAGGAATGATACTATGGTTTGCCTGACAAACTCCAGGGTAATTACACAAGAAGTATGAAGATAACAAAAATATACCTTGAGAAGATTCTATCAGAAAAATTTCTTTCAATGATTTTAGTGCTTTAGGACAAAGGAAATCATGCTACAGTTCTTAATCTACCCTTTAACCAGTTCCAAATGTAAGTGTTCCTAGTTCATGATGTTACTATAACTACCAGACAGCAATCACACATAGATTTATTCAGAACCATTTAATCCCACAGGCATTCACTAATATATTAGAATTGGTAGGAGATTTTTAATAAAGAAATTATCACCATTCTTATGAATGCTGATTTTGAAGTCATAAACTATTAAATAAGTAAATTAAATAAATAAATAAGATTCTTTGGGGGTGATAAATTAAATTTCGTATTTAAAAATAGGTATTTTTATTAGCTGCTTTTTATATTTCTTGCTGTTTTTGTTTTTTTGTGGAGTCACACACTGACTGATGCAGGGGAGTGCCAGAAAATAGAGGGGAGAAGAACAAATACTGTTTTACTTTTTCTGTTTCTGCCCTGCAACCTACAAATTCTCACCAAGTACAGCCTCAATTCACTCAGTATTTCACCCCCTGAAGTACCCTACCCACAGGGAGCAGCTTCTATCATCTGGGTCTTGCTCTAATGTCCCCTCAGAAAGACCTTCTTGGACAACCACTGCTGGTCACTTTCAACCCTGTACTGTCAGCTCATCTAAGCTCCATTGACCTCCTCTTCTCTTAATGAAACAAAGTCTTCACGATGTCAGGGCCATCGCTGCCAGTTCTCAGCCCAGTTCCAAGAACCCAATAAAAATTTGAAGAAGGATTGAAGGTACACCCTGCTTATTTCATTCACACAACACTTTAACCATGCAAAACTTGAAGAAGAAGCATAAAGATTTTGAACCTGATGTTCAAGGCTCAATGAGTGTACCTGGTAATTAGTTCCAGCATCTTGGGTTCATTTCTTTGAGTTCCTGTAGTTGAGGTCATTAGCAGTCATGGATTGGTTCATCTGATGAGTGTGAGTATCTCTGGTTTCAGGAATCATTCACATACTATGTGATACCATGATTTTTAGTAACTGCTGAATGTCTGCAGTGATTTCCATAGATAACTCTAAAGTTGGAAAATCAAGAGGTTTCTTGACAAAAGGTTAAAACAATGTCATTATTCCACTAGTGCTGAGAGACTGGGTATCTAAATGTATCCATAACAATTTTTGTCTTCACCTTCATTAAAATTAGGTTTAAGTTACAATTTTTGATGAGCAGGCAGATATATAATTTATGACATTCTCGTGGGATTATAAAAAAGCTGAAACTTTCTGATTACCCCCATTATTTCTGCTATGCCATGGTTTTGATTTGTTTTAACAGGTTAAAATTCATAATTTCTTCCCAATTGCTTGTAGTATTCAGCATAGTAAGATGTTGTCCAGGTCTGTGGCTTAAACTCAATGGCCACAATATATTGCCTAGGTATCTAGTAGAGTGTAGTATTTAACTTATTGTATGCAAATACTCTATTTTTCAAATAATGACACTTCCTAAAGCATGTCGCACCATTAACCAACACATTACTGTAAGTCTCAGTGAAATTCTTGCTTATATCTTAAATCTACTGAACATGTCATCTGAGTGTCATTAAAGCATGTCTAAGTAAAACAATATGTCTTTAGGAGATTTCCTGGGCTTTATACTATCCTGGATCCTTATAGATTTCAGCAGCGAATCATAAAAGCCTACAAGTTCTTCTGGTATCCATATTCCTGCCTTATTATAATAGGATCAGCCACTTTCACATTGAAGAGAAAAAATAGACTCTGCTTTCCCCACTCCTTTGAATTTATATTCAGCCAATAGCATATTAACAAAGCCATCAACAGACAACAAGCACTGGAGACCTGTTTTGTATCCTGTGGTTGCAGACCCCTCAGTACCACATGAGGAAACCTGGGGCATTGTCCTGGACCTAGATAAACCCTGGTCCCACTAGCCTCCTTGAGCTATAAATTAAGCCATCCTTGATGCTCCAATCCTGGAGAAGTAAATAGAACTATCTAAACCCATGTTTGTAGCCATCTAAAGAAACAGGTTGGAAAAAAATCAAAGGTTTTTTTTGTTTTTTTTTTTTTGTTTTTTGTTTTTTTTTTTTTTTTGGCAAAAGACAATTTAGTGGAATTATTATTAATTAATATTATGTTAATATTATAATTAATATTATCATATTAATCCTTAATTTGTTAATGTATAGAATATGACACTTTGATTCCAACTCTCTAGTTTTGCTTTAAGTATTAAGTGAGATGATGTGGAAAATGCCAGGCATCATTTTCCTTGGTACGCTGACAAGCTAACTAAATCAACATGCAATCCTCCAGGCTAACATTTCCTTAATGAAGGATATTGTATTTATTATTTTCTCTTCTGTCAGCATATTGTTAGTTATCACAGTGTTTATCCCTAACTTAAAATCTTTGCATTGTTGTTTCTTGTGGACATTCTATTGGTTGAATGTTCACGTCTACCCACCATCACATATCAGTTATTCTGGTCCCGATACATCAGTGTTTGTAAACAAGGTTTTCAGGGGAGGGTGTGGGCAGGAAGGTCCTGAGAGCCCAAAGGAAGATATAAAAGCCCTGTGAGACTCAGCCAGAAGCTTGCTCATTTGCATCCCCTGAGTAAGGACACCGTGGGTGCTGGCAGTCAGCAACCTTAACAACCTTGCATGCCAGAGCTGGATCTTAACCTTAGACTTCCAGACATAACACATTTCTGTTCCTCTCAAGCCACACACTAATGGATTGTTGCTGCTTCTGAAACTGAGACAAACTGATTTCCAGTTTTTGTTTTTTTTTCTGCTTTTAAAGCTTTTAATTTATAATCCTAGAGAGCTCACAGTTGCCCAAATCTTGCCACACTGGAACGGATGATGGTTTTGGAAAGGCATGGAAGAATGTTAATTAGAAATAAAAAGGGGTATTTTAGTAAGCTGATAAAAAGTTCTGGTCCCATGCATTTGCCTAAGAATTTCATGAAGTCATTGTTTCTGATAGCTGAGTAGTACTCTATTGTGTAAATGTACCACATTTTCTGTATTCATTCCTCTGTTGAAGGACATCTGGGTTCTTTCCAGCTTCTGGTTATTACAAATAAAGCTGCTATGAACATGGTAGAACATTTGTCATTGTTATATGTTGGAGCATCTTTTGGGTATATGCCCAGGAGTGGTATAGCTGGGTCCTCAGGTAGTACTATGTCCAATTTTCTGAGGAGCCACCAGACAGATATTTAGAATGATTGTACCAGCTTGCAAGCCCACCAACAATGGAGGAATGTTTCTCTTTTTCACATCCTCCCCCAGCATCTGCTGTCAAGTGAGTTTTTTTTTTTTTCCACTTGATGTTTCTAGCTCCTTTGTCAAAGATAAAATGACCATAGTTGTGAGGTTTATTTTTGGAGGGAACTAGAAAATATCATCCTAAGTGCGGTAACCCAGTCAAAAAGGAACACACATGGTATGCACTCACTGATAGTGGATACTAGCTCAAAAGCTCGGAGCACACAAATACAATCCACAGACCACATGAAGCTCAAGAAGAAGGAAGACCTAAAATACAGATGCTTCAGTCTTAGAATAGAGAACAAACTACTCACAGATGAGAATACAGAAACAATGTATGGAGCAGAGATTGAAGGAAAAGCCATCTAGAGACTGCCTCACCTGGGGATTCACCCCATATATAGTCACCAAACCCAGACAATATTGCTGAAGCCAAGAAATGCATGCTGACAAGAGCCTGATATAGCTGTCTCCTGAGAGGCTCTGCCAGAGCACGAAAAATACAGAGGCAGTTGCTCTCAGATAACCATTGGACTGAACTCGGGGACCCCAATGGAGGAGCTGGAGAAAGAACTGAAGTAGCAGAGTTTACAACACCATAGGAAGAACAGCAATATCAACCAGCCAGATCCCCCAGAGCTCCCAGAGACTAAACCACCAACCAAAGAGTACACAGAGGGACCTATGACTGCAGCTTCAGATGTAGCACAGGACGGCATTATCAGGCATCATTGGGAGGAGAGGCCGTTGGTCCTGCGAAGGTTCAGT
The DNA here is from genome assembly GCF_963924665.1 of Micromys minutus. Taxonomy (NCBI): domain Eukaryota; kingdom Metazoa; phylum Chordata; class Mammalia; order Rodentia; family Muridae; genus Micromys; species Micromys minutus. The sequence goes on along the minus strand of NC_137981.1, from coordinate 1,358,047 downwards.
ACCCCAGTGTGGGAGAATGCCAGGTTGGGGAGGTGGGAGAGAGTGCATGGGTGGGTGGCGAAGCACTCTCATAGAATCAGGGGAAAGAAAAATAAGGTAGAGGGATTCTGGAAGGGAAACAGAGAAAGTGCATAACATTTGAAATGTAAGTAAAGAAAATGTCCAATAAAAAAAGAAAAGAAAAGCTCTGGAGTGATCTAACACCAAACCTTTTTAAAAGAGTAGGCCAAAGAAGACAGGCAATGCTGTGGGAGACCTCTGAGCTCCGTGTGACACAGGGAAGCAGGTTCTTTTTCCCATGGTTTGCATCTGTTTGCTCTGGGACAAGTGGCTCCTGCTGAGAAAAACCCAGAGCAATGACCCTGGGATGAGTTCCACCGTATTCCCCAAGCTAATCCTGCAAGGAGAGCAGCTATTGAAATGCTGGTTTCACATACCTGCTGCTGGGCCTGATGCAAGAGTTTCTAGGTAGTGGCTACAGCATGCCTGTGGCGCTACCTTGCCATAGGGATCTTAGAGAGCTGTGTTTTCAGGGTTTCTGATGAAGACTGACTCCTTACATCCAGATTGTAGGTTTGGGGACCCTGGAGTGACTACTTTAGTGCTGGAGATTCAGAAAAGTATTTCCTGGAATTTGAAGCTACTGGTGTTGGGAGACAACCAGCTGCTGTCCTGAAAGAGAGAACAGAAGGGGAAATCTTTGGGTGTCATGACATCACTGAGATGTGGTTGGCGTTTCTCTGACGTTAGGATAAAACTGATAGGGACACACTTCCACCAGTTTCCATGCACAGTTTTTGTAAATCTTTCAGATTCTTCCCAGCACCTCGTTGTGCATTCCACCCATGCTGTCTCCTCTGACCTACTTTCCTTACTTCACACGAAGGGAAAATCTCTGCAGGAACGAAACTCAATCAACACCCAACTTCTAACCAGTTATTGAGTCAGCCAAAGTACTGTTTCTTGTCTCCAATTTTTACAGCAGACCTAAAAGAAAAACACAGCCTTTCATCTTTGGATTTATGCCTTGCTGCCATTCTATATAATTTGCGAAATTTTGTTGGTAAATTCACTATAATAGAAACAGATGACAATAGACTGACTCTGAGACTGCTTTTCTTAGTTTTTTCATAGAGAGAAACTTCTCCAAAAATACTGACATGCTTACCTCAGAATCCAAATTGAATGATACAAATTGTCCTCTTAGTCATAGGGTCCTTACCCAGCTGCTCATATAGATGGCAGACACACAGACTAAATGTGCACCCTGCATGTGTGTCCCAAATCATTTACTTATCTAAAACTTGTCTCCTTCCAACTTTCAAAAGATATCTGAGGTGGCTAATTGAGTGAGTTATTAGAGAAGGCTATCAGAGCTGAAGAAATAGTTAAAATGTTTACAACACAAGCATGAAGAACTGGGTCTTATCCCCAGCACCCTGCAAAGCCCAGGTACAGCAGTCATCCTGTCACTGGGGAGCCAGGAGGACCCTGGGGACTTGACGTTCCAGTCTAGGCAAATCTGTGAGCTCCAGGTTCTGTGAAGAATTATATCTCAAACCCTAAAGTGCACTGTGGTTGGGAAAGACATAGGTATCAACATGTGCCATACATAAATACATACATATGCAGTCTAGCTGCAATGGGAGGAGTCTTGAGTGTGTTATAACCCAGGCTGAGGGAGAACAACCAGTACTTCAATAGTGGTTAATTGGGAAAGGTACTTGCACTCCTTGTTTCTGGCAACATGAGAAACATTTGTGATGCTTTTGAAGAGAGGTAGATTTAGGCACAAAGGGCTTAGATCTAAGATTATTCACATACTTAGGCAAGCTGCCAGCTTTCCTCCTGTTGCAGACTTTTCTAGTCCATGGGAGAACTGTAAGCCCTTCATCTATTTGTGGCAGTGAGTAAGTATCAATGCCTATGGATTTTTCGTGACTCTGCAACAATGTGACTGACTTAGAAACTAAGAAAAAAAGTTGTGGAGGCCATAAGCCAATGGTTGATGATTAAGTATCTATCCTGGGTGTCTGAGTTCCTATTCTTGTATATTCTACATTATCTTTATACACAGTGACACAGTATTGACACGGAGCACTATTATTCTTACTTCTTTCTTGGCAGGAAGTGGTGGTCTGACTGAGACAAATCTTCCACGGGATTAACCATTTGAATGCTTGGTTCCTGCTTGGTAGCACTATTTGGCGGTGCTTAGATGTGACCTTGTTGGAGAACATGTATTACTGAATGTGAGCTTTGGGGATGTCCCCTTTAGATTGTTTCTCTGATCCATGACTGCAGCTCAAGATGTGAGCTTTTACCTGCTTGCCCCTGCCATCTTGCCTTTATGCCTCTATAGACTCCCACCCTTTGGACCATAATCTCGGGTAAATTCTTTTATAAGTTGCGTTGGTCATGGTACTTTATCAGAGCAATAAATAACGTAATTGATGTCTTAACAGCTTGGTAAAGAAAGAGTTTGCTTCAGCTTTCAGATCTAGTTCATTAGGAGCTTAAGTCAGGGAGGAAAGAGAGGGCAGGTAGGCAGGCGTAGGAGCTGATGCACAGCTGAATTGTTTTCTTCCCATGGTTTTCACTTTTTCTTAAACAACCCAGGACCGCCCGCCCAGTGCTGTGTGCCTTTGCCTACAGTGGGCCAGGCCATCCCACATCAATTATCCGTCAAGAAAATGTCACTGGCCTACAAGCAATGTGATGGAGTTTTCCCCGATAACCCTGACTTGTATCGAGTTGACAGAAAACAGCCAAGCAAAATAGAAAAGATGAAAAAGTTATTCCTGGTGTGTGTGTGTGTGTGTGTGTGTGTGTGTGTGTAAAATAAACTGTGGGTGTTAAATAAACTATATTATAAAAGAGACTATATAGGAGATACTTCATTCATTATGCCAAGGTTAAATTATACAGCAGATCAGGCATCAGCGTGGAACACTACAATTCCAGGAGGAAGAGCACGAGTTCATCATCATTCTCGAGAACATATTTGTAATTAGTAGATCTCCTGCAATGGCTCTAGGGACCTTATACTTCTTCAGAGAACTGCCTGAAGGTACCTTACCAGACTCATCTCAGGGGCCATGAAATGGATAAATATCTCATGGATAGTACTTGTAGCATGTAGCTCATTTAATAAACCCTTAGTAAAACCACAGGGCTCTCAAAGTCATTTCTAAAATACTCAAAAGTGCCAAGAATTCAGAAAGGGAGATTTGTGATGCTCCTTCCCATGTGCTTTGAGGACAACACCTATGGAACTGACAACCTCGTAGAATGCAGCCTGGTCCGAGTTCTGCCCTGGTGCCCTGAAACCATAGAGCAATGGTTCTCAGCCTATGAGTCATGACCTCTTTGGAACCAAATTACGCTTCCACAGGAGTCACATATCAGATATTTATATTTGATTTATTACAAATGCAATGAAAAAAAGCAATGCAAATAAATTTATTTTGGCAATCACAACACGATCACCTGTATTAAGTACCGAGTGGCAGCAAAAAAGGTTGAGAGCCACTGCGGTAGAGCATCATACTTAGGGGAGTTAGGAGAGGCTGGTCCTAACAGTGATCTTAGGAGTGAGCTCTGTACATCATTCCTGCCAACACTAAAGAATGCTGATGCCCATCTCTACAGAGGCTGAGCTTCATGGGTCTGAAAAGTCAGAGTAAAGCTACTGGCTCTTTATCCACAGCTCCACTTGTCAAAACATCCTCCTCTGCTTCCTCACCCCTGGACTTTCTGGAGAGGCCCCACCTCTTCAGTTTCTAGTCTAAATCCTGCTTCAACTACATTCCACCATTGCTTAGGTGACACGGGGGAATAAGAACAGGGAAATTGAGGAGAACATCTCACAGCTTCCACCATGTTTTTAGGAAGAAAGCGTGTCCACAGCAGCAGACCAATTCAGCACAGTAGTACCTGAAGAGGTGAAGAGCCACAGGAGGAGATCCATCTGGAGAGAGACACAGAACCATACTGGTGAAGTGGAGTGTCTTTCTGAAGAAGAAGAAGAAGAAAAAAGAAGCCTGCATGGTGCCCTTGTGGGTTCTTTGAAGTACTAAAGGTAAAAGCATTAATTTCCATTCCAAACCTATAAAGTCTTGGATTTCAGCATATCCGAATCCAAAAGGATTATAACCAGAAAAAGACACATCGACTGTTTATCTCAGGAAATTATTCAAGAGGAAGGAGTACAGATGTATGGTATGCCTCTGTAGATAGTGCGGTCTCCGGAGACTCTTCTAAGCAGTGTGCCTTATAAATATCTGTTTTAATGGAAAATTCCAATTCTTTCTATTTTTCCTCAATCCTGTGGTAATACAAAAACTCACCTGCTCATCCAGGTACATTTGTAAACATACACATTATTGTGGTTAATTTCAGTTTTAAAATATTAGGAGATCATCATGAGGATAAAAGTTAAGGAAGAGACTTGAGAGATAGCTCAGTTAGTAAAATACCTGCCAGGCGAGCATGAGGCCTTGGGTTCATCATGTTAAAAGCTGGGTACACATTTGTAATCTCAGTACTCCAGGGACAGAAACATGGAGGTTCCTAGGGCGTGCTAGGCAACCTGCCTAGTCTGATCAGCATGCCTAGGTCTCCATGAGACATTCTGCACCTATCCACCCAAAAGGGGAGTAAGGCTCCTAGGGAATGGTCCCAAGATGACCTCTCACCTTCACATGCACAATGCTTGTGTATATACACATGAGCACAAAATGCACACACATAGAGAGAAAAAAAATGGGAACATTGAGAGTTTCTTTTGAATAAATGAGCTAGTAAGTAAATAATTCAATCGTCCTGACTTGTTATGCAAAATCTAACACATATTTGCCACAAACTGTAGAATGTTTATAGAATAGAGCACTGCTACCTAAGCATCTTTAGGATAACAGTGAGGACTTAGTGGGGACCATTGTATGCCAGAGAAAATAATAAGAAGCTTCACGATTACAGAGTGTGAAAGAAAATGTCTACCAGAAAATATCGCCAGCAGATTGAAATTCAAAGTACATTAAAAACTTGTTTAAAGAAAACTCTAACCCTTAATTCTCAAGATCATCTCCTTTAAATATTAAGCTGGAGCGACGCCGACAAATTTGCCTCTGTGGCTGCACCTGCCTTTTGATACGGCTCTGTCATTTGTCTCCGTTTGCCTCCATTGTGTGACATTTAAAAGTAATAAAAACTGAAGCAGGGGACAGACAGGGGAAATTATGGGGACATGAAGAGGAAAAGGAGCCCCTTACCCTGGAGTGTGATTAAAATGCCTCGTGGGCTGAGAATCAAGGATTTCAGAATAATTAATAACATTGCTGTGAAGCTTGCTAACAAAATGAGTACCTTTTTCCCTGTGGAAACAGAAGTGACGCAGGTTTCAGGTGAGAATATGTGTGACCTTGGCCAGAACTTCCTTTTTTTTTTTTTTTTTTTTTTTTTACAGATATTCCCTGGGAATCTCAAACACGACGGTTAACTAAGTTTACAGTGGAGACCTCCTACCTGCCCACATCTCTATGATCCAGAGTTTTACCATATTATCCACAATATTCCCGGGGCCCCCAAGAATTCACTTTATGCTATCTTTTGTTTCTTATCTATGCTGTAAAGACACTATCTTCTCACCTTGCGAAATCCTCTATATTAGTTTTATCATCCCTGATAAAGATGAGATACAACCTTAAGAGAAATGCTCATCCCCCATCTCAAAGTTGCCTCTTATATTTCTTCTCTTTGCTTAATCCTATCTCTCCATTCACAAACCTTGATGGTGGATCCCTAGCACACCTTTATTGAGTGCTCATGCAGAACAATGCTTCCCGTAAGACTATTGTCATAATCAGCATTCTATCCATGTGAGAAAGATCATAGCCAACAGCAACTTGGGGGAGAAGGTTCAATTGCCTTATATTTCTCTGTCATAAACTACCATTAAGGGAAGTTAGAGCAGAAACCTAGAGGCAAAAGCTGAGGCTGAGACCAGGAAGGAATGCAGGTTGCTGGCTTGTTCTCCATGGCTTGCTCAGATTGCTTTGCATATAACCCAGGACCACCTGCCCATGAGTGGCACCACCCACAGTGAGCTCAGCCCTTCAGCACCAATCATTAACCAAGAGAATGCCCCCACAGACTTGCCTACAGGCTAATCAGATGGGGGCACTTTCTCAGTGAAGGGTTCTTCATCTTAACTGACTCTGGTTTGGGTCTAGTTAACATAACACTAACTAATACAATTATGGAGTCTGTCAAGTAAGCCAACAGGTAGTAACTATTCATGTTACTTATTAATTAGTTAATCATTGTGATAGTAACTGAGTCTGTGAAACTCAGTGCAGGTTACTTTCTAACAGAGACGGGCAATGAAGAAATACTTGATCCCTGAAGAATTTCACCGAGAAGTGACATAAAACCTCCCTTGGGAAAGTTTATTCTGGCCACCTCTTTAGATGTGAGGAAAGCCATCAAATGACCAGTAGAGCCCATTTCAGTTTCATCCTCAGCAAATAATTATGTTGCCGGTGACATATCTCAGCTGTCTGCGGGACTAGCACTGGAGAAGGTGAGACAGGCAATGATGTCAGTACTTAACTAACTCTGTCACTTGATAATCTTGGTCACAACTTCTGCATAAGGGGCTGTTACCACCCCAGTTTTATCCAGAAAACTCGGGCACAATGATTCATCTGCCACTCACGATCATACTCCGTACTATAGCAGCAAGTTTTGGCTACCCTACTCTAGCTCCCACTGGTTTGTGTGCTTCCAGCACCCACCCAGCAGCTTTGTGGATTGGTAAATGAAACACACACACACACACACACACACACACACACACACACACACACACACATACTAGCTTATTTTTAAAATCCCTTTGACACCCAAATTCTTTCTTTTTTAGATTTTTGGTCTTTTTACTGGGTCGTTTATGTATTTACATTTCAAATGTTATCCCCTTTCTGTTTCTTCCTTCTCCACCCCCCCCCCCACTTTGAGGATGCTCCGCCTCCTACCTACCCACTTCCACCTCAGCACCCTGGCCTTCCCCTGCACTGGAGAAATGAACCTTCATCAGGTCTAAGGGCTACTCCTCCTATTAAGGCCAGGCAAGGCCATCCTCTGCTGCTGTGTCTGGAGCCATGGGTCCCTTCATGTGTACTCTTTGGTTGGTGGCCTACATGACTTGTTTGCTCTCTCTTTTCCAGCTCTCCTTTTCTGTCTATACCCCCTCCCCAGCCACTGCATCCCGGAGATCCTTTATCTCTTCCCTCCTTCATCCTAACCCACACAATTTTAAGGGTTCCGTCCTGCCTCCCTTTTCTCAGCCATTAGCCTCTCGTATCTTTATTAATTAATCAAAAACCAATTGGGGAAAAGGACCTTTAGCATTTGAACATGCAGATTCCCAACTGAATCAATACATTAGAACCAATTTCAAACACCTTATAGCACTTTGATGCTAGTGTCATTCAGTCTGCAGAGCTCATTTACACCCATCATAGTTTGCTGGACAGAGAATACCCTTCTCCTCTGGTGCCTGCCCTGCTACCTGCTTTTCCACGATGCTGACCATATATCCATTACAATATACTCAGCAACCCTGAGAGTGCTGTTTGAGATGTCTGTGTTTTCTTTTCTTTTGTTTGTTTGCTTGTTTTGTTTTCATAAAGTAACTCAAAAGAGCGCCTTCCATGGGAATTCTTTTTGCCTGATTATCTCCTGTACTCTTTCTAGTCTCAAGAATGATTGTGTGCTCAGATTGTGAGCATTGACCTTTGTGGAAGAATTAGCCTTGGAATGTGTTTATATAAAATCCCTTTTAGTGCAAACCATAGGTTGCAGAATGGGTCTCAGTAGTGAATCCTGATGCCTCCATTTGAGAAGGTCTGTTAATGCTGAGAATAAATACAACTCATCAATGCTATGCATTAGGTGTTGGCTATAGAAAATTGCTAACTTACAGGGTCATTTTCCTATGGGAGTCTGAACAAAAATATCAATTTAGAAGTCTGGCTCTATTACTAAAATTACTAATTTAGACTTACATCCCATTATCGTGGGTATGGTAGCATGGGAGTTGGTCTCAGCCTGGTCAGGTCAGGTGCTTATGGACCCAGATGATCTTCCAGGTACCTACAATATTCCCAACACAACACAATGAGGATTAGCTGGCTAGGGAAAATAGAAGGAAAAGTGAGGGGAAGCTTCAGTGTTAGGCACAGCAACCATAAACAAGGTTCATTGGCTCTACAGATGCCTGGAGACAGAAACATGCTTTAGCCCTGGGAAGGAAATTCTAAAGAAACAAGTACTACAGACAAGGTTTCATAAAAGCCCATGATACAGGAAGGATGGAAGGATGGATACACCCACAGTGTCACCTCCAGTAGACACTGAAGACTGACAATTTTAAACACAATAAGCTATTGGAGCAATTCACACTTTCTATATGCCAGAGACCAAAGATTTGGAGATTCAAAATTTATTCTTTTGAGAACTGTACACAATAAAGGGTAAATGAACGAAGAAACAGCCTTGATTCAGGTCATCTCTCCTCCCAACCTTGTGATCAAGATAACCCTCAAACCACTCAGAAGCTAAGTGGACCTTGCATGCTCCTGGAGCAGCCATGATTCTTAATAGTTTCCTGCTTTTCTATGCAGGTGACTATGTCCTCATCTCTGGCTCCTGCTACCTCTGCCTACCTCTGTTATGATAACAGGCCCACTAAAATCATGGGGTACTAAGAACCCACAGCATTTCAGCAAGGGTTATAAACAGAGGTGACACTGAAAAATGTCCTAGAGTCAAAAGTGATCTTTTCAAATATTAGCCTGGAAAGAACTACTTAGCCCAGTTAAAGAAACTGAGACAAATTAGTAAGTGAAGCAGAAACAGTTTAGACCATGGCTTCTTAAACCATGTCATCACTACACAGAAAACACTGAGCAAAGCTCTCCTCCAGGGGTCCACGTGCTTTCATTATTGCTCATGCCCTGTTCTAGTTCAAACTTGCAATGTGTTTCAAACAAGACCAAAACTTCTAGGTACGTGTCCACAAGGGCTAGGCTCTGTTGACATTCTTGCAGCCTCTGCCACTGCCCTTTTCTCAGTGTGTGAAAGATGGTCTGGTTAACTTTAATTCTCCAAGACATTGCTCCAAACAACAGTCTTCCAGTAATTAGTGGTTTTTCTAGTCATTCGCTTATCTCCTTGAGGCGCCATGAGAATCCTGTCCCATAGCCCACCACATTACTCTACTCTGAAACTCTATATTCTATAGAATACTCTGCTGTTTAGAACATCTTATGAGACTGTCTATCATTTGCCTTCCTCTACTCCCACATGAGCATTATAAGGGCAGAATTGTGGTTTTAATACCTGACACCAAGTTTAGAGTAGCAGGTATTAAGAATTTGTTAAATGCATACATTTAAATAGACTGCTTTCCTGCATGAATGTCTTTTGATAAGGACTCCATTTACAAGTTGTTCTCACAATGTCTTTTACAGAGAACAAATATGTACTCAACCATTTTAATAAAAATAGTATATAAAACGCTTATTGAATCTCATACTGTACAAATGTTAATGTCCTGCATTGCAATAAAAAAATTGTCACTGCCAAAATTACAGATATGCAGTTTTAACTTATGGCAATGCAGAAAAACTTTTAATAAGTTGTTAAATCTTGTTTGTTTCTGGGACTGCCCTGAATTTTCCCTTTCATGAAATTATTATTTAAAGTTCTAGTTAGTGAATTAATGTCAATAATTTAAAAGAACTTCTTTATACATAATTATCTCAGATTGGAAGGAAATAAAATAGTTGGAATTACTTTAAACAAATTATGAATTTCTTTCTCTTCATGTGCTCCACTGTTAGCATTAGGGAAAGTTACTGCTGTAATTTCATATTTAAAGTGGAAGTGTTTGGTTTAAAGAGAGCTGCACAGATTAAAAAATAATTCACACCCTCCCCATCTGCACCTCAGAGTAATAAACACCATGAGGTCAGGCACCGCAGTCAGTGATATTCAACCATGCTCAATGTGTTTGGATTTTGTTCTCAAGAAATTAGTTTGGGGAGAAAACATCCCAAGGAGAAAGGATGAACTTTAAGGAGATAAATAAATTAATGCATAATGCATTTTAAGCTTATGAATAGCTAATGAGTTTCTTAACCTGTAGAAGTAGTAGCTGTTTTTCTCCAGGAAATATGGGGTTTTCCTAATACCTTTGATATATAAAGGCAAATGGAAAAAAGGATTAGTAATCAAATTTTAAAAAACCAGCAATTTTCTGACTCTCTTAAATTAGTCATACCTGAAATTTTAACTAGTAGACAATACAGTGAAATTGGACAATAGCATTGAAATGCTACAGGCGAGAGTTCTGATGTTTGATATGTCATTATGTTCAAAACGGTGTTCAAAAATAGCAGAAGTTAATGATGACAACCTCTGAGCAATGCAGAGAAAAAAATTGAAAATAAATGATTCTTCTCTGAAAAAGAGGAGCAGATTAGACATTTGTTATTTACTTTGAGGATAATGATACTGATCCTTTTGTATTCAGAACCAGAATAAAGCAAACCATGAATATGAAACAAACATATTAAATGTAAATGGGGCTGCCGTTTGGACACAGCATACAATAGCTTTTGGTAGATATAAGTTTCTCCTCTTATTAATAATGCAGAATCACCAGAAGCATCTCATTCTGGCCCCTCTAAGAAGTCACCAGTTGAAGTTCATGCTCTTAAAAGAGGTAAATGAATCCCTGGGTATGAGCCAAGATAATTAATAACATTTACACATATTAAACCTATAACCCAAACTAGCCTATTCCAGAACTAACTCATATCATTTCGAATATACTTTATTGAGTCAAGTCTACAAAGAATTCTTGTAGAGCATCACTCAACACGGAGTCTTGCAGGAATATAACCTTCACCCGTGATGATCCATACATGAGTTGGATCCTAAAGACCCACTGGGATTCCTCCAACCATAAACTGTTCAAACTGCATGAATATGCACCTCCATGGGATGGCTACTCATATTATCAGCATTTTAACCTGAGGACATATAGTTTGGGAATATTCCCAGCCATAGCTGAAAGCCAGCAATACCATAGAGCCTAGACACCATTGTAGCTTAAGTGATCCTAAGCCTCCTGCTGGGATTCATGGTTCCTGGCCATTACTTATGCTCAAGGAATGTGGCTTCCTATGAACTCACCATGTAACCCTGAGACCAGGGCTGAAATATAAGATAAGGGTCCTTGAAGTGAAAGTTGTTTTCTTCTCCTTACTACCTGCCCTCACCCAGCTTTATAGGACTGCTCTTAAATAACTCATAAATAACCAAAGCTTACTACCTTTGTGATAATAATTAAAACTTTTAAAGCAAAAGAATACACAAAATTGGGTGGTTAGGAAAAGAAGCATAGATTTGAAAGGAATTGGGAGAGGGGTGATTGTGATCAAAATACACTGTAGGACATTCTCAAAGAAATAATAAAAAGTTAGGGAAAAAATCAAGGAGGAGATATTTACTAGAGAATCATTTATTTCTCACCTACATGAATTTGCACTTGCAACTAGCAGACTCGGTTATCATTCTAGTTGAATTGTCTTACATTTCAGCTTTAGAACCTCAGGGATCCATTTAGCATTACAACCTAAGTTTCCATAGCAATAAACTGACTTGCAGCTGCTCCCAGGACAGAGCCTACTTGTTGCCACCATAAATGATTTCACTCTTATCCTAATCCATCCTCAGAACCTGAGCATCCTTTTGAGTGTGTTACAGTGGTATTTAAGTTGTGTGTAAGGATAATGTTTGAAATGTCCTTCTGTTTTACTGGAGCAACACAACTCAGAATCTTCCAAGTTAAGCAATAGTTCTAGTATAGTTTTAAAAAAATGGAATCACCTATACTTCCCATTCATTAGACATTTTAAAGTATTAACTCATTTGTTTTTCCCAAAACAACAGAAGCAAAACAAAAGAAACCATTCTGAGGTCATGAAGAAAAAAGGAGAGCTTCTCTTGGAAACCTCCCCAGCCACCTCTATTTTCTCTGTTTCAACCCCAGACCCCCCTCAGCCTGAGTGTAAGCATTTATGTAATTCTAGGAGAACACACAGCATATTAGCTTTAACCCTGACATTGATAAATCACCTGGACTCTGTGGAATGCAAAGGGATATTGTAGGGAGAAATGCAATACAGTCTGTGATAACACTTTGAGGTCTCCAGAGAAAGGCATCTAAATGTGGCAAAAGCCAAGGCAAGGCTTGAAAAAAAAAAAAAGTCTCAGTATCACTAGGCTCTTGATGCAGCTCCACCAAGTGGCCAGTGGTGGGAGATGGTGGTCTGTGTGTCACTGCCTGAAGAATGCACTCCTGCAGATCAGGTTATGATGGCCATAGGGTCTGTAGGTGGGCATTGTGTCTACTCTACTCTAAAGCAGAGTCACCATACCCAGCTTCTTGTTTTAACACTGAACTCCTCCTAAAAGCATTCTTTCTAGGGTGTAATTTTCCATCGGATCATGATGAAGGTGAGGTTTTGCTTATCAGTTTATATCTACACGAGAATGTAGATAACCCCATCTTCTTATGCTCAAGAGCCCTTCACACATTAAGGAAATTACTGGGGGAAATGTATTATGGGCCTGAATAGAAATGAGAACAATTGAAGTACTAATTCATGACCTTGAATTTCCCCAAAGCCCTACTATCTGCGTAGATAGAATTCAGTAACTAAAGATGTATAGACAGTAAAAGAGTAAGGAAAACAAGGGCCAGGGAAGAAACTCGGTGAAGAAAGTACTTGCCTCCCAAGCTTGAAAAGCAGAGTTTGGATTTTCTAAATCCCCATAAAAGCCAGGTTGAATGATGACCACCTGTGATCCTGGCACTTGGGAAGCAGAAGGGAAGATGCCCAGAGCAATCTGACTAGCTAGCAATGGTGAATTCTGGGCCCATTGAGAGGCTTTGTCTCTCTAAATCTTGTGGCATTTAGTCAGGGAAGCCTCCTTATAGCAATGGCAGCTTCCACATGTGTGCCCATAACATGCCAATACGGCAACAACAAAGACATAAGATGACACATTTCAATATTAACAGTGTCACTGAAAAATAGCAAAATGAGATGAAGTGTACTCAGGGTGGTATGAGAGGGGAACAAAGCATTTTTCTCTACTGGAGTGACACTGGCTACATCCATCACATTCCAGGGCAGGCTTTCTGCCCAGAAATCTGATTCTGTTGGCTATCTCTCTCTCTCTCTCTCTCTCTCTCTCTCTCTCTCTCTCTCTCTCTCTCTCTCTCTCTCTCTCTCTCTCTCTGTCTCTCTGTCTCTGTGTGTGAGTGTACGTGTGCATGCACACACAGAGACACACACACACATGGTTTTGTTTAGTTTGGTTTGTGAGTTTGCTGTTCTTTTAGGTGTTTATATGTTTGTTTGAAAGAAAGAACATGGAACTTGAGAGATGGCTCAGTGATTAAGAGCCCTGGCTGATTTTTCAGAAGTCCTGAGTTCAATTCCCAGCAACCACATGGTCATCAGTAGTTAGAGTGATCCAATGCCCTTTTCTGGTGTGTCTGAAGATAGCCACAGTGTACTTACTTATATAAAATAAATAAGTTCTTGAAAGAAAGAAAGAAAGAAAGAAAGAAAGAAAGAAAGAAAGAAAGAAAGAAAGAAAGAAGAAAGAAAGAAGGAGGGAAAGAGGGAGGAAGGGAGGGAGGAAGGAAGGAAAAAAGGAAGGAAGGAAGAAAGAAAGAAAGAAAGAAAGAAAGAAAGAAAGAAAGAAAGAAAGAAAGAAAGAAAAGATGAAGTTGGGTGTATGGAGCATGGAGAATCTGGGTATTTGAGGAAGTAGAAAGAATATGATCAAAACATATTATATGAACATTCTCAAAAGCTGCATAAAAAACTTTTTAAATGGGGAAAAACTACTGATTGAACATAAATAAATGCAAAACACGTCTTAGGCCATGGTTAGGATTCACTTTATATACCGTTTGCCTCTTGCTATAGAAGCCTAGTCTTTAGTGTGGCTGTGTTTACAGACTATGGGATGGTAAAAGTTGAATTGTACTGAAGGTCACTGAGAATGGGCCTGTTAAAATAGGTCTTCTTGAGACTAAGTTAGTTTTTAACAAGTGAGTTGATATGAAGACATACACTTGTCCCTTCTCCACTCTGGCTTCACTCTCTTCCCATACTTATTTTGCATATGAATTCCTGGTTTGATATTCACCATGAGTTCCTCATCAGAACCATGATAATGCTGGTAGTCTGTCTCTAGCATCTCATAAGTTAACCTAACTTCTTTTCTTTACAAAGTACTTAGCCTCATTTATTTCATTATTATAGCAATAGGAAACTAAGGAATACACCCTATGTCGGATTTTCCATATAAATGTGCATATATGGATATACTAGAAACATATTTACAACATAAATTGTCCATAGAAGCTTATGAGCCCTGAATGTTCCGCTGTCTTATTGTGGAAAAAGAATCATCTTCAGAGTGTTTAAGAAACATTTTTCTCCTTAACACTGCTTTTTAGCTGATCTAGAGAATCTTATCTGGAATCTTTTTCTTAAAATATGATGCATTATATTTGAAAACGGTCATGGTCCACTTGAAAACCCAGTTAATGGTGGATTTTCCTAAACAGAGACCTCCCCTACAGCAATTTAGTAGCAGGATGTTTATTCCTGAAAAATGCCTGTTTCCCAGGGATTATTAATCATACTTTATTGGGAGGTAATCAGTTACATAGTTTACTTTTCCACCCATTTCAGAAAATTTAAATGCTGAGACAGTAATTTTTGCTATGAAAATCTACCCAGCAATTACCATATTTGCTTTTCATTTATGGGGGAATAATCTGTTTTAATTATGCCTAACTGGAGAACTTTTATCAGATGTAATTATCTCTTTCGATAAATATGTCTCCACTAATTACATTTAACCATGGGATTTATAGCTCTTAAGTCATTTAGTAGGAAACATAATAAATCTCTAGTAATACAGGCTAAATTGCTATAAATTAATTCAGATCATTAACATAATAAACAAATTAGGATAATTTTGCTTAATTAGTTTGGGTGGTTAACTCAAAATCCCATGTAAGCTTCATGGTAATCTTGATTTTACCATTATTTATCGTATGACATTTTTTAGCAAATCTACTTTAATATTTAAGTATACAGTAGGTCATTCTCTTATACATAAGTTCTTTGACAAATGATTTTCAAACAGAAAATAAAATGTACTGTCCCTAGATTCTTTAACTTCACAAGATTTCTCTATCAAAGTATTTTTTCAAATAAAACTATTTTGTATCACTTCAAATGAAGTCATCTTCCTTTTCAGGATCAATTAATACATTCCAGTTGTTATTGCTCTAGTTGGCAATGTAGCCCTGGGAGAGCTGGATCTAAAGATGAGGCAGGCTAAAGTCTCATGCAATGGGCATCTTTATTCAGGCCGCCAGATATATTTATATTCTGATGATTAGGCAAAGTTCACTTGAATTCAAGCTGTATACAGTCACAGAGACAAGGGCACATATGTTTAGGCTATCTACAGTCATAAGGACAACTTGGACAACTTGGGCCTGCAAGCATCATTTGGAAGAACAATGGGTAAGATGTTGGGCAATCGAAGTAAATCCACTCCTGCTGATTACATGTGGGAGGGGCACAAAAGCACATTTCAAGAACAACCCATCTATGAAGAAACAGAGATTATAAGACTTGTTTACTTGGACTTATAAGTTCTCACAAACTCTTCTTCACTCACAGATTGTGTTCCTACACCTGTGAAAACTTTTGTAGCATCGTATATGTATGAGTTTCTCAATATGTGTGTCTGTGTGTGTACTAATCCACTCTCAAATCACATTAGGAATTTGAGTCTTGGGTTAAATAAGAAAAGGTATGTAACAACAGGGTAAGAATATTGAAGCCAGGATATTTACAGAAATCTAAAATAAAGAAGGGAGATATGTCTCACACAGTGAGTGAAAGTCTTATGAAAATTCATTATTTCAAGAGAGGACACAATCTGGATGCATAATTGCCTTGGAAACCAGTGCAACTAAATGCAAAGGCCACACTTGGGTTGGGCTATTAGAGGGGCAATATTCCGTGTGCTCTTGCACTTCTGCCAGGCATCCTGCTGCCTCTCCCATTTGTTCTCATTCTCTACAGCTCCCAGGAAATACCAAGATCTAACCCAAGCAGGCCCTGTCCTAAGCCATGTCCTAAGACATGGTCTCCAGTGTAACCTTTGACCGTATCCTCATTGAGTTACAGCTTTCTTCTTAGTTGATCTACTTCCAGCACAGGTGAACTGTCTAGACATGATATCACATCCATCAACATAGAGATGACTTGCATTGGCTCTGCCTGTGGACCCAGCTGCAGTGACTTAGCCGGCCTGTTCTTGGCTCCCTCAAACCTATGTTCTTCTTCCATGTGGAGACCTTCAGGATGTACTGCTGTAATTTGCAGTCTTGCTTATCCTTCCCGACTGATAATCTCCTTAGGTTTGGGCAGCTATTACAACTTCAGGTAAGGCACATTTCCTCTGCCTACTTATTCCCAGTCAGACTCAGTGAATCTCTTCCCAAGCCAATCTTCCTTACTCCCCTGGGGAACATAGGATTTAGCTAGTATTATAGTCAATGTGGCAAACAACCGTATATGCAGGACAGAGAGCTGACCAATCCCCCTACCCCAATGATGACTGGTGTTAGATGCTCAACGACAAGGTTATTTCACATTCTTATTCATTCATTCATCTGGGAGTCATTTATTTGATAATTACTCATTTTTGCCTCTTCTCTTAAATGCCATTACAGACTCAGGACAATGATTTTATTTTCTCTACTCACACTGTGTTTGATGTTGAGGGAATAGAACACATCTGGCATGCCTAGCTTTAATGAGCTCCCCACACATCAGACAGTCCATGTTCTTCCTCATATCCTCAGCTCACACCTTCACTGAAGTTTTCCCTCACGCCTTACTAGAATTCCTGACTATTCTACCTCTATGCAGTTTCCAAACCACATACCATGAAGAGGCAGGACTTATTCTCTGCAGCAGGTAGGGGAAAAGGCCTACTGTGAAGACTAAAAGTTGATCATATAAACATGAGAACAAAGAGATATTTTTAATAATTAACAACCAGCAAGAGAGCAGCCAAGGTCACAGACCAGTAATACCTGCAAGCTTTGCAACTACCAAAGCCAAAGTCAGTGTCTAGCAGACTAGCCAAGGTTAGCATCTAACAAAGAAGTCGAAAAGAGACGGGTAGGGTTTAAGTGCATGACAGCTCTCCACGGGGTTCGGGGGGGGGGGGGGAGCATTACAAGAGCAGTAGTGGATCATTGTCCAAACTAGGCCCAGGAAGCAAACTCAGAGTCTGTGAGGACCCAATTTGATTTCCTTATCATATGCTCAAAGGATGAACCAATATCAAAAGAAAGTATCTATAGCATTTGCCTCATTTCTGACTTCTTGACAAACCAAGACAAGTTGTTCCACAGTTTTCCATCTTCTAAAACCTTCCTCTATTTTTACTTAGTCTCTTTTTTTTCCACTTAGTTTCTTATTTTTTCTAGGTAATTTTTTTCTCTGATTATACTTCCTTTGCCCACATCTTCATTCCTTCTTATTGTAAGATAAAGAGCTCAGGAGTAATCATCTCCTTTCGTATCTACTAATAATCTGGCACCTTATGAGGGGACCCTTCACTTTCAAAGGTCTCAAAGAACCAACAAGAACATATTTCTCCCTAACAATCTCCATGAAAGCAGAGAAAATTTCATTCTGGTCTCTGTTTGTTTTCTGTACCCAAAATGTTCTCTTATCATTCTGTGACTTTTTCTGGGAAGACAAAAAGTAAACATGTATTCAGCTGATTGCCCACTGATAATAGACCATTTTAGTATAGTTTGGCAAATCAATGTTTTTACAGGGGTTACTTTAAGGAGTTTCACCAAGTCAAAGGTGGCTGCATCACTGAAAATCCTATCCCATTAGGGAACAATCTTGAGTCTTGTGAATTTCAGCAAAGTTTTGACCTACTAGTGCTGTGTATGGTTTGTGTTTTTTCCTTAGTCTTATAAATCTTCAGTTCTTCTAGCCAGGAATGTGTCAACTCAGAGAAAATAGTTCTGCAACACTCATATAGTAAGAACTCACGGATAACATTAAAATCACAAAAGAGCAGGAAGTTGAGTTAGATTCTATTCTTATGTTCTACAGCTGTTATCAAGTGGGCAGTATGCAGGAGATGCTTTCATGTACCAAGTCTTTTCTCTTTGTCTTCAAACACAAAACATGGAGAGTTTTATTTTACATTTCAAGAATTTGCATGAAAATCATGACTTAATATTCCAGTTTCACAAATGAAGAAATGAAAGATTAACTTTTAAATGTTATATATATGTGTACAATATTTAGATAATTCACCTCTACTGTCTCCTTCCTCCTAATCTACCATATACTTCCTCTTGTTCTCTCTCAAATTCCTGGCATCTTCTCTTTTATGATTATTGTTGCATATATATATGTGAATAAATACATAAATACATCTTGCTGTATTTATTTAATGTTGCTTGCTTACACGTATCTATATTTTTAGGGCTGCCCATTTGATATTGAGTAATGAATTAGGACACTCATCCCTGGAAAAAAACTGATTCTCTCTCATCCAGCAACCATTAATTACCTGTAGCACTTCATGCTTTTGAACATGTTTAGCTACTAAACAACCCACATTTTCTTCGTCACTAGGTATGGCAGGAAGACCCAAACTAAAACCAATAGACTCTCAACAGCTTATCAGAATTTACAAACATTACATACTCGGATTAAAGAGAGGACAGTCAGATCTCAAGCTCATACCACAGTGTAATATACAATAGACTGTAATCATGAATATGAAGAGTAAAACAACAGAATGATTAGGAGAAGTAGATTATCTTTATAAGTCTGACTTTACAGGTATTTCTCAGAAGAATAGAAAAAAAATAACTTATAAAAGAAAAGCTTGAAAACTTGGACTTTGTTTAAAGTATGAGTGTCCAAACACTAAGACAGTGTAAGGGGAATGAGCAGGCAAGGCACAGACTAGGGAAAACAGAGCCTCAGCCTCACATATGCAGGACTAAGGAGTCATGTGCATGACATATAAAGATTCCTTGCCTTTAGGAAAAAGGCAAATACTCTGCTGTCAAAAAATTGTCAGCTTGACAGGATGGAGAATCACCATGGAAACACACTCTAGGCAATCTGTGAAGGTTATCTATATAAGGCTAATTAGGGCAGAAAGATTTATCACCAATGTTAATGGCAGGCACCTTTCTATGGGTTGGGGGCCTGGATGTATGGAAGGGAGAATGCAAGCTGAGCCCTGGCTTCTTCTCTTTTTGCTTTGCTGGCTGTCAATAAATACTCTTTGACCAGCAGCCTTAAGCTCTTACTACCAGGGCAGGATGTCCCTCAAACACTGATCCAAAAGAAATCCTTCCTTAAAGCACTTCTTGTCAAGTATGTGGCCACTGCTATAAGAAAAGTAATATTCCCAGTACAAGTCTGAACAAAATATTTAAAGAGCTCTTTATGAAAGAAGGCAGACAAATGTCAAACATTGATGAAAATAGGTGAAGAATCACCACTGTCAATGAAACACAAGTTATAAGACATAACTCATACAGAAATATGAAAAAGCGGTGACTCATAGCAAATATTGAGTAGGGTGGAGAGCAATGCTGTGACACCACCATTGTCCAGCTAAGTGAGACAACAATCATTCCTCTGCTCTGATTTTTAGAATTCTATTTCACTTCCCAAAACTGAAAACTGTCCAACTATTGTTTACAAGGTCAGCATATAATTTTCTATAACCAGCAATTCCATATCTAGTTCTGCACCCAAGAGTAATTAGAAATTAGATATCTGTACACATATACGTGCGTGTGTGTGCGCGCACACACACACACACAGAGAGAGAGAGAGAGAGAGAAACTACTTATAAATCCTTTTTATAAAACAGGATTATTTATAAGAGGTTGAAGCTGAACAAGGCAGACACTTGGCATCAGGACACCAGGTACACAAATGATGGTGAATTGTGTGACCAAATACTGACAAGGAGTGTGTAGTGACTCATGTGATAGATGGGCCAGTGCCAAAGGCTCGCTAAGTAAAAGAAGCCAAAGAACAAAGCTCTCTTCTGGAATATGAAATGAAATTTATATGAAATTGTTTATATTTGTTTTACACCAAATAGCTTTTGGTGGAAGAAATAAGATTTTTACTTGCTTCTGGGGAGGAATCATAGGAAAAGAATACAAGGGGACAACGTGGACAGTTTTAAGTGTACTGTGCCTTCATTTTCACTCATCAAGCTGGATGTTTCAGATCTGAACATTCCACTGTATAACGGTTTATCTTAATTTGAAACTGAAAGGGAGGGGCACAGAGATGTTTTAAAAGCCAGACAAGAATTTTTTAGTAGAAAGTACCAGTTTTCTAAACAAGTTAAGGAGGTATAGGAATAAACACTTATGAGTCATTGAAGAAAGGGTGCCAGTGTTCTGAACATAATGACAACCTTTATTTTTATCATAACCTATATTGCTATATTAGCATGGCTTTGATACTTTTGAAGAAATATTGTTAATGCCTGGGCTTTTAGCAAAGATCAAAAATTCTTCACTGTATTCTTTCTCCTTTGGTAAAGATAAAACTACCTTCCTGCCTTTGCTCACTGATGGATGCTCCCAGTGACCTTCAACAGGCACCATCACTTTATTACTGAAGGGCACAGAAAATGGTACCATGGCATCAGCTGCATTCCCACACAAAGAACAAGTTCACAACACTGGGCTTGAAAGGACCCACGGCCTTTGCAGGTTCCTTTCTCACTGTGATGGGTATTAACATATGAAGACTCACTGACTCAAGGCATTGCTCATCTATAACACACTGCCTTGACACAGTCTCACCCAGCTAAGTGAGACAACAATCTATTCTCTCCTCTGTTCTAGTTTCTAGAACTCTGATTTTATTAAACCCATTCATTCTGCCTTAGAGCTTGGAAGTTTCCATGGAACACTTTCTTTTGCTAACAACAAGGAAATGGATAATGCTTCCACCGTCCTTCTGTCCTCTTTTTGGATGTGGGTGAGATGCTTGGAGCTATGGGAGCGATGCTGCCCCCTGATGTCAATAAAGCAAACAAGATAAAACCACGCAGAATCTAGATGAAGGCTGGGTTCATGTAACACTGTGTCCCTGTGTCACATTTGGACAGCATTCTTTGAGAATATTTGTTCTAATGAATAAGACACTAGTTGGGAAAATTCTAGAGAATAGCATACTTCCGGGGAGGTCGTAGATGCAAAGCTGTCTCACCGTGCAAAGAACTAAAAGGAAGCAGGTAGCACTGAAGATTAATTCCATCTGGAGTCAGGCCCCATAGGAAACTCTAGAATCAAAGGAGTAGATGAATCCAAGCCCTAAAATGTTACCATGTGTGTCTGTGTGGGGGGGGGGGAAGAGGGAGGGAGTGAGTGAGAGGGGGGAGAGAAAGAGGCTAACATTGAGAAATTCTAGGGTATTCAATATTCTGTGCCTTTTCACAAAAAAGTTCTGATCTTTTCCACACTGCACTTTGTCATATTCTGAGGGGCATCCATTAATTATCAGCCCATTCTTGGCTCTGACAATAGAAACACTACATCATGTCAAAGATGTCCCTTCTCATAATTAATGATAATTTCCATAATAGGGAGTGACACATTGTATTGTCTTCAAGTTCAGAAGAACTGGGGCCACCATCCCTTCTAGCTCTGTCCTATAATAGAGGGTGCTTGAAGCAGGATTGAAAAAGAGAGAGGGGCACAGGGAGTAAACATGATGACTTCATGACAAAAGAGCCCTCCTGACCTGAGGATGCCTGTGGGCCCCATGTAAAGGACAACAGGACATCCTAAAAAAGGAAAGCATTTGTGATTATGCTAAATTCCAAGAGCTAATCCATAGCGTCGAAAGATCCCTGAAGGCGTGTCTCAGAAGACAGGGTGGCCCAGTCTGCTGCCTCTGCTCATCTGCTACCAGGTAGAGAGAGGAGGAGAAGAGTCTGCTTAGTTCACACTTGAATTCTACCTATTGTCTACACTTGTTGTCATTTAATTCCATCTGGCTTTAGAATGGCCTTCTCACCTTCTCTGGCCCTTCTAAATTGACATGTAGTAGGCGTCATGCTTGAGAGCTGAGACTCCTTCATTTAGTAGTTTTTCTTCCTTGCTAACAACTCTGAGTTTATACAGGGGATTGGCTAAAATTCCCTGTTTCTAGCCTCTCTTGCAGTGAGGGTTATCCTGGAACTTTGTTCCAATAAGAGACTTATGAAAATTTTTTATGACAATAGCTACTGAAATCTTTTTGTTATTGAAGAAAATGGTCAATATGGACAGCGGGTGTGGGTCAGACAGGAGAATAGCATTGCATGAATCCTTAAGTTTGTCCTTAACATGGCATAAACCTAGCATGATGGGACATGACCCCAGTCTCAGAGTTTCAGAGACAGAAAAGGAGAATTAGAAATTCCATGTCATCCTTAGTCACATAACAAGTCTGGGATCCCTGAGACCCTGTCTCAGTAATGAAGAATACATGTACTTGGTACCACTCACAGTACATAGTAACAACCACTCTGTTCTAGAGCTATACTAACAACCCCTCTATTCTAGAGCTATACTAACAACCACTCTATTTCTATTGTACTTTCAGGCTACAATCAACAAGCTAAGGGCGCCATAATAAAGAACCACAAAGTGCACTGGATCCAAGGCTTCACTGA
Organism: Micromys minutus; assembly: GCF_963924665.1. Taxonomy (NCBI): domain Eukaryota; kingdom Metazoa; phylum Chordata; class Mammalia; order Rodentia; family Muridae; genus Micromys; species Micromys minutus. The sequence goes on along the minus strand of NC_137981.1, from coordinate 1,335,112 downwards.
AGCCATCTTTGTGTACATATCTCTGTAGGGGATGTAATGTGGAGAACACAAACCCTGATTTGTTTAAACTGCTTTTACTTACTCAGTACCTAGAACCAAATAGATTCCATATACAAGGGTAAAATATCTAGCACATAATTATTAGTTCAGGTCAGCTACAGTGCTGTCTGTTTATGATAAACTCCATTACTGGGGATAGTTTTAGGGTAAAGAAACAGGTAGATCCTGTAACAATAGTCACATTGTCAAGACAAATTGATGATTCCCAGATTCAGTCAGAAAATTTGCTTCAGAAAGTAAAGCAGGGAGCAATCAAGAAAGACATTCACTGTCAACCCTTGTAATCTACCTGGATGTGTGCAGAAACACACACACACACACACACACACACATGACCTTTTGAGTTCACTGTACATTTCTCCTTCTGCCCTCAACCAATACCAGTATTCCTCCATTTTCCCCTCATTTCTGTTCCAAGCACCACCTTCTGTGGTTTTGGCCAAAATTTTAAGAGATATTGACACTTTGCCCACTCCACCACCAAGACCCATCATGGATTCTAGCTTTCTCACATATTTCCTGAACCCAGCCATGTCTTTCCCACTTGTCTGGGCTAGAAACCACTGCAGCCTCTTGAGCCAGCTCTTTCCCAGAAGTTGATTGGTGGTGACTCTCAGACTGTCATTCTCTGCTGCCTATGCACTAGGACTAAGTTTTACCATAGTCAAGGAACTCTTCCATCATCTGCTTCTCTGGAATGTCACCCCGTGCCTTTATCCCCTGCTAGTTTCCTGTTCTCCAATCTTTCTGCTTCCTACTAGTTCTCCCAACACACCAAGGTTATGATACCCTGCAAATCTTTCTTCTAGCCTGGGAATTTTTTCATTATAATGTGCTTGCCATGGCTCAGATCTGGAATACCTTTTAAAGTCTTAAGTTTTGTCTTTGTAACATTGATATTCAATGCAACTTTTCAAAGACAGCGCCTAGGAGGAAGTGTGAAAGTCACTCATGGTTTGCCTTCAAAGGGGATGGATTCTTTTCCTCTTCCTGTTGGTCTCAGCCACAAGATAAAATGTTTAAGTTAATATATGCTCCAACTGCCATTAACCAAATAAATAAGGACAAACTGTGAACTAGAATAAACCTGTTTTTATATATAACTTGATTATCTCAGATATTTGTAATAATGGCAAACTGTTGACTGATACATAGTTCATCCAGGACGAAGTTTCTTCCCCTAACATCTCTAAGGTGGTCCCCACTTTTCTAAGCCAGCATTCTACTTTTTGTGTCACTGTGGTTATCATTTTGTGACATTGTATTACTTCTGTGTTTCCTAACTTATTTTGTGATTTCTGCTATTAGAATGTCTATTTTTCGGGGTTGAGATTTGTCTCTCTCATCTATTGGTTAATGTACAGCAATTATAATTTTAACACATTAAAACAGCTCTACTCAGTGAATAACTGAATGAACTTATATCCAGATGGCAGAGCCATGTAGATAAGGCATTCAGCATCTGCCATGTCTCCATTTGCATGGGAGAGGGTATTGTCATCACAGAAATACTTCATGACTTAAATAAAAACACTAATTTCTATCATGATAGAAGATCTAGGTGTCATTGACATTGTAAGAGATCATTTTTATTTTTAGAACAAGGAAAAAACAGAAATGTACATACCTAGTTGGGAGACTGAGGCAAGAAAATCAGAAATTTGGGGTCACCTGACCTACATAATAACAATATAAGCTTAAAAAACTAAAAGAAAAAGATGGAAGGGAGGGAGGGAAGAAAAGAGGGAAGAAGTGGGTGAAAGAACAGAAAACATATTGTGCCTTGAATGGATCCACTGTATTTCTCAAGACCATTCCCTACTCTACCATACTAAGTCACCCCGAATCTTCCTCTTGTAACTTTTTTTATAATCCAATAAATAAATTTTATTGGAAAGAATATGAGATTATTTTAATACTTCTTTATAACTCCTAAACATCATCAAATATTTATTAACTTTTTTGCATAAAAATATATGAATATATTTTGTTAGTACTTGATCTTTTTCAAAGGTTTGATATTAGGTATTGAAATTATACTAGTTACAATGAGAATAAAGTACATGTAAAACAAAATGTAACCTGCAAATAGTCAACGCTTTCTTGGTGTGTGTATAGATTAAACAAAGTTTTTTAAATACCAAGAATTGCCACTAGGCTACATTCTTAGCTCTGGAATTATTAATGATTTAATGTCTAGGTATACCACACTCTGAGAGGGTGCAATACACCGCACTTACTTTTTTTTTAATTGAACAACTTTATTTTTAAAAACAAAGATAAATGTACAGATTTTAAGAATTTTTTGCATAAAAGTATGCAAATACATTCTTGTCAGAACTTGATTTTTTTAAAGGTTTGATAGTATGCATTAAAATCTTACTAGTTACAATGAGCATAAAGTACATGTAAAACAAGATGTAACCTGGAAATAGTCAAAGTTTTCTTGGTGTGTAAAGATTAAGCATAATAATTTTTCATTTTCTTTTTTTTTCCTTGAGCTTCATATAGCCTGTGAGTTGTTTCTGGGGTGTTCAGAGTTTTCTGGTGTTAGTATCCAATTATCAGTGACTGCATATTATATTTGTTCTTTTGTGACTGGGTTATCTCACTCAGGATGACATTCTCTAGATGCTTCCATTTTCTTAAGAATTTCATAAAGTCATTGTTTCTGATAGCTGAATAGTACTCCATTGTGTAAATATACCACAAATTTTGTATCCATTCATCTACTGAAGGACATCTGGGTTCTTTCCAGCTTCTGGCTATTATAAATAGAGCCACTATGAACATTGTTGTGCATGTATATTTGTTGTATGTTGGAGCATCTCTGGGGTTTATTCCCAGAAGTAGAATAACTGGGTCTTCTGGTAGTACCATGTCCAATTTTCTGAGGAACCGCCATACTGATTTCCAGAGTGGTTGTACCAGTTTACAAACCCACCAACAGTGGAGAAGTGTTCCTCTTCCTCCGCATCCTTACCAGCATCTGCTGTCATCTGAGTTTTGGATCTTGGCCAATCTGACTGGTGTGAGGCGGAATCTCAGGGTTGTTTTGATTTGCGTTTCCCTGATGACTAAGGATGTTGAGCACTTTCTTAGATGCTTCTCAGCCATTTGATATTCAATTGAGAACTTTTTGTTTAGTTATGTACCCCATTTTTAATAGGGTTGTTTGATTTTTATTGAGTTCTTTGTATACCTTGGATATTAACCCTCTGTCTGATGTGGGGTTGGTAAAGATCTCTTTCCAATCTGTTGGCTGCTGTTTTGTTTTCTTGACAGTGTCCTTAACCTTACAGAAACTTTGCAATCTCATTAATTCCCATTTGGTGTTCTGTTCAGGAAAATTTCTTCTGTGCTTATGTGTTCTAAGGTTTTCCCTACTTTCTCTTCTAATAATATCATTCCTCTTATACCTTTATAAAACATTCAGTGTTTTCACCTAGCACAGCTGTCCTGGCCATGAGTTCTCAAGCCTCATTCTGAAATCTCTCACTCCATTTACCAATAACTAAAATGACAAAACTCTAACATAAAAGGGCCTGGGGACAAGGAAAGTCTTTTACTTTGAAACATAAATTATGCTGATAATGTACATTATCACATGCTGCAGAATCACCAACCTGTTCTAGTTCAACTTTGTTACCAAATTACTCATCTTAATTACTCCCTTCTTCTTTTTCTTATCTCATTTTTCTCTAGTCATATTAATGGTCACATAATAATATTAGACAATGTTCACTAAGCTTAACTGAAAATAATGGCTATTTTAAATCAGAGTTAATTAGTATGTCAAGAAGTTAAGGTAATTATGAGTTTGCGTAATTTTTTTTAAGGGCACCAGGGAAGAAATCCCCTTCACCAAATGTTACTTTCATGATTATACAAAAAAAAAAAAAAAAAAAATAACGCTTTTCTTAATGTTGTCACTGAACACTGGATTACATGATTCTTCTAAGACTATTTGTCACTGTTAACTCTATGTGAGTGAGCACCCCTCCACTCCACCCCATCCCCCGATCCTGCAATCACTGCAGAAAATCCATTTGATGGTAATTTATGAATCTAGGTGTCATTTCTCTTCCAGGTTTAATAGTGAATCGTGGTTTATGCTATTTATATTTCATCATGCACAAGGAAGCTTGTCAAGAGCAAAAGATCAGAGCCATCTAATTCTTCCCTTCCTTCTCAGCTATTTCTGGAGGGTGCAGTGTCAGACACAAAGCTGGAAGACACACTGCCCTTGGCCCTATGTGAATGTACTTGGGGCTTCAAGAGAAACAGGAATTGTTGAAGAAGAGGGGGAACTTTAAAAGCTTCATCCACCAACAATGGCCATCTGGCACAGGAGACTTTAAGTGTGGACCTCAGAGCTGATTTCTTACACATCTGTGGAGCTTTGAGAAATGCCTACAACATCTTCCTTAATCATTCATAACATAATCAGAATTTCAAGGCAACTGAGAATGAAACGGAAAATAGATTGATTTGGTTCACTCACACCTAAAATACTTCTCTGTCAGAAAAATCAGGTCTGGTTCTGTTTTAGATTTTTATTTAATGCAACATTAGCAAATGAGACAAAAAATATATGCTGGGAGAACGCTGCAACAAAGATAAATGTCATCTGCAGGAGGGACAGAGCCCTGTGTACAGACCATTGCTTTGGAAGTGGGTTTAAGCTATTAGCAGAGCAACAGTCCCAGTACTGTCAGCAGATGTTGGAGACCTCCCTTTAGCTGGCAAGGGCAGTGCTGGAGGTGTCAACTGAGGAAAAAAAGAAAAAAACATCAGTTTGCATGACACCCTGTAAAGGTTCAATGGAGATTGGGCTTAAACTCAAGAAGAAGCAACCCACCACAGTGTTTATTTTCAACTACATGTATTTGTCAAATTCAAGGGGAAATTGTAGACACTTTCAATTTGTATATAATTAGCACCTACTAAATGCAAGGTGCACACTGTATAAAAATACCTTTGCTTTGAGCTCAGACAATCCTTTTTCTGTCCATTGCAATAACTCTCCATATAGACAATATAGCATTAGTTCACCATTGGCCTTCCCCATCAAACAGTGAACTAAGAACAAAGGCTGTGATACTTCTGACCTTCCCAGAACTTAGAAGTTGCTCAAAATGTATTTGAATAATTGATAAGATACAAAACACTTCAGATGTTAGATATTAAGAAAACAGGTCCTAGGAGACATTGTATGCTGAATTTCTAATGAAAATACAAAAAGAAGCAATGACTTCCAGTTGGAGCCTGAATCCCTGGGGTCATAGGAGGAACCCTGACACTGAGCCACATGTTTGGAGCATAGATGCATAAGCGGCTATTCAATGAAAGGGGAAGATACAGGAGGGACCAATGGAAGGGATCCTCATTGCCAATGTCTTTCTATTTTTACATGCTTATATAAAAAAAAACGTTGTCTGTTTAAAAAATGTAAAATAAAAAAATTAAAAAGGGACAGTAAAAAGATTTAGTAGGTTAAGGTACTTACCCTCAAGCCTGAGCTCTATTCCATGTAATTGAAAAAATAAAACTAATACCCCAAAGTTGTTCTCTGATTTTTGCACACACACACACACACACACACACACACACACACACACTACCATGGCAAATGCATACATAAAATTACATCAGGGTTTTGATATTGATCAAATTGATTTAATTTAATAAGCTACTATGGACTGCAATGATTTTGAGAAAAAATATTAATATATAGACATTTATTATTATTAAGTAATTAAATTCCAAACACTTACCTACACAATCATAATTTGTCTATTTATTCTGTTCATGTCAAAATAACTCAATGTTTGACACAAAACTGAAAAGACATAGTTTATCACCTAATGAAATTATCATGATAACAGATAATAATTATATAAGTGAATGGGGAAGATAAGTATGCTCATGGAAGTCCAGGCAAGATGTAGCAGGAATCCAGAGGACAAAGAACTCTAAATGATAGTGTCTCCATGTGGTGGATGAAGATACTGAGTTACAAAGAAGTTATATTAAAATGGTTTAGTCTAAAGTAAATGACTTTCAGAACAAGCATCTTCTTTAAAACTAACACTAATGCAATCAGACACTCGTATTAAACCAATGCACTAGCCAAACAGCTCTTAGATGGTAAACTGATGCCAAAACTTTAGTCAGTGTGTGAAATTTCAGTGTAGAGGTGACTAGGGAAATCTGGACAACCATGTATCAGCCTAGAAGTTCTCAAGATTGACAAACCCAACCACTTCGGATACTGGAGGGTTTAAGGTGGTGCAAGGTCTCAAAGGGTAGAAGCAGCAAGCACAGAGGGAAAAGATGTAGTGTCTCAGGTGGGACTCCAGTCTTAACAAGAGTTATGTTAGATGTTCTTCCCAATCTGTACTTAGAGACCTATTTGCTACCATCAGTCTTCATCACTGTTTCAAATCACAGTTTGAACAGAGGTGGGACTGGTCACCTAACTTGATGAGAAATCAGGAATCCAGTGCCAAGGTTAAATTAGCATAAGGACAGGTTTCTAGTTTTCAAGGAGCAAATGAGAAAATACAAGAGACAGGAGTTTACCCTTTGAGGGTCTAGGAAGTGTTGTGGGTATATATTGAAAGGGTAATCACCTTGCTTTTCTAGTTCCATCCCCACTTCACCCCTCTATGGACAACCCCCACTGCGTTCTTCATGGAGGGTCCCCATTTGTACTATCCAGTAGGCAGCAGACAGCACACACAGTACTGTAGATTGTATAAGATAGCACTGTTTGTACTCCTACCATATGGTGGGCTTAGTGATCTCCAAATATGTCCATGTTCTTATCTCTGGAAACTGTTAATGGTCTCATTACAGGGCAAGAGAGTCTACAAAGATAATTTTTACTGGAGACTTCACAATGGATATCTTGAATTATCTCCTAAACGCATAAGCCTTTTAAAGTATAGACCTTTCTTTGCCTAGAGCCAGAGAGATTCTATAGAAGACATAAGAGACAAAGAAACACTTGGTGATGGGTACGTGTGGTTTTAAAGAGTTAACTGGGTGCCAGAAATAAACTGGGACATCAGCCCTACTGTCATTGGATACCAGATTCTGCCTGAGACTCAAAAGGTTTTCTCAAAGTAGATAGTCCCTAGGTATCAACAAGAGGGGTATTTTACATTGGTTAGTCTACATTTCTGTTCTTGATAAAACTAAAGAAATAAACCAACTGAGCTGTGTAGAGGTCCCACACTTCCGAGCCACATGTTGGTGTTATTGTCAGAGGTAGTATTATGGGGTATAGGAAGCGATAATTCCAGAGAGGCCTGAATGAATCAAATGGGGTCTCTTTTAGCTGCAGGTGGGACTATTCCAAGAAGATGAGAAAGAAGCAGCCTTGACCTCCAGTTGGTTTGATTTTAAGGGCAAGTACCACAATTGTGACAGATACAGAAAGGCAGCTCTGGATGACTGCCACAAGCAAGTGTTGTTTACAGAAGTGGGGAGATAGCAGTTAGATGGCCAGGCAGCTAACCTGCAGTCCATGCTCACACTGTATAGGAATTTATGGCTAGTCTAGAGACCAGTTTACAATAAGAATTTATGGTTGTTGTGAGAAAACAGTTTTTGTCCAAGATAGGTTTAGCAATCAAAGTATTCCTGGGAATGGTTTCATTAGATGGTAGAACTATACCTATATACTTAGTATACCTACTATACTTACTATAGTAAGTTCAATAGCTTACTATAGTAGACCATCCAAAGTGTTACAAAATTTATTTTTATTCTCTCTCAGTCACCCTCTTTTGTCATGCCTTCTAATTCACACAATTTACAAACCTTGAGGTAAAGTGGTTCTTCTCTCTCTAGGTTCCTGTCACTTCCTCTATGGGCTTTCCTATTTCTCTCATTTGTACTTTTACTTATGCTCATGAGTGTCTTAGCTTATATACTCTCCCTTAATTCAGTTTTGTGGCCCACCTATGTTGAGTTACAGTGACACAGATTGGCATGTAGTTCAACCACATCTAACACCTCTGTGCATTATATTACAAAAAATCTCAAGAGTGATAGGTTAACACTATTTCATTAACATATATCGACTGCCTTTTAAGCATAAATTGGATGCTTCAGTGGGGGTTAAATTGAAATACTACTTTGAAATTCATCTTGAGGAAAAAAAATTACAGTTTGATGCTGACAACCACGGACACAGCTATGAATTACTAGAGCATCAAACGTCAATTTGATTATCATTTCTAAGCTAAACGAAGACTATTTAGTATCTCAGAAACCTGCTAATTCATGAAAATATATAGCAAGTAACACTGTAAATAAAAGCACCACAGAGTAAAATGTGGTGCTTATTATTTAGAAGAAACTAACAGCTTAATATATTAGCTGCATATTCTTAGATTTATCACCCAATTTATTTGAGTAGCTAATTAGTAGAGAGGTCAGAATCATCTGGATGTAGAAAAACAGTAAATAAAATTTAATCTTTTAGAATGTTTGTTTATATTATGTTATAGTTCTGGTAAACTTGTGGGGGGTGAGAAAAACAGTTATTTTTATCTTTGCCCACTTTCACCAACTTCTTCATGCATCATAATTACTAAACAAAACAGTCTACCCAACCTCCAGGAAAATTGAGAAAGCCCACAAGGTACCACAGTCCTTGACTCCAAGGAGACATCAAACCTCCCAGAGGAGATATCACCATAAAATATGAGCCTGTGTGCACATTATTGTTATTGATGTAATTGCTTCAAGTGACGTACTCACTGCAGGTACAGAAAATCTATAGGGAAGTTCTGATTTATCTCATCACTGCAAGGTGTCCTCCATACTTGAGTAGAGTGATATATTTATCTGTTTGTTAATAAGGAAGTGCTAATTGGCCAATCTGCTTACACCCCCAGAGGAAGAACTGGATGGATGGGAAGCTGTTAGGGAGTGTAAACAAAATAGCAAAGGTAAGCCAAACTGTAAATTAAACTCAGATAATTGAGAGAGGAAGAGAACACAGAGGAAAAGGGCTCATTATGTAGAAATACCTTGACCTACACTACACACTATATGTCTGCAATCATTGACAGTGACAAGGATATTATTGAGTTCTCACTGCAAAAGAGGATCAATGATTGTGCACAGGAATGGGCAATGGGCCAGCACTAGGTTACACCTAGTATTCAAGGATTATCTCCTTTACTCAACCCCAGTATCTATTTGCTAGACCACAAAGCATGAAGATGGAAAAATGAATCACATGTGAATTGTCAAGGAAAGTGAGCAGAAAAATGTCACACGGGTGAAGGGAATAGTACTTTCCAAACATTTTGCTTATGTCAGAACTTCAGTAAGAAACTCAGATGGCCTTGAAGCTCTTAGAAGCACAGATCCCAATATTAGATGGCAGCTGACATTTTCTCCTGCTCTGCTGTGCCAGGAAGTGTTTGTAAACCCCCAAAAACCACGAAGGAGCTATTTCCAATGTAATTTCATTAGGGTTTCTTTATTATAACTCAGGCTTCTGCTCTCCTCCAACCTAACCCTGACATGTCAGTACGAGTAGGCAGAACAGTCTACTTTCTTTCCTTGCTCTAGACTCTTCCAAGTGCCTCTAGTTGCTTTCTTTTCTCTCATTTTAACAATAAAAAAGCTTAACCATGTCATGGAGTGGTCATGTTGGCAGTTTCTTTACTGGTCTCCCTTGCAAACACTGTGGAATCATGTCCAGGGCACCCACTATCTCTAGATGATGTCATTTAAAAACAGTCATTGAGATAATCAATGTAAAAAGTGTCTTGTTCCTCAGGAACAAAGGTGGTCCTAGGAAAAGATAGAAAAAATAGAATTTAATTTCATTTAATTTTAGTGAAAGTGCTTTAATAGTTTTCTTATTAATATGGGTTTTTTGTTTTTTGGGGTTTTTTTTTTTTTTGTAAAGCCAATGATATGCTTTGTAGAATGTGGTATGATGTGTTGGGAGGGGCTAACTTAGAAGGTTCATGCTAAAGCATCCCTGTCCCCACCCAAAGTACAAATCCTATGATGGGTTTAGTACAGAATAGAGTTTATTTGGGGACATGGGAAGGAGAGTTGAGAAGAGAGTAGAGAAAGAGAGAGGGGACCAAAAGGGAAACACACAAAGAAAGAGAGAGAGAGAGAGAGAGAGAGAGAGAGAGAGAGAGAGAGAGAGAGAGAAGAGGAAGGGAATGGGAGAGGGAAAGGGTGGAAAGGAAAGAGGCTGGCCAGGAACCCATGTAGAGAGGGGGTAGGGAAAAGGAGAGAGAGGGAGAAAGAAGTCAAAGTGAGAGAAACGGATCAAAGAAAAGACAGGGTTAGAGAGAGCTAAGAGCGGCCAAACAGTCCCTTCTATAACAAGCCAGGCCTACCTGACTGTTGCTAAGTAACTATTAGGTGGAGACTAAAAGGATGCTAACACACTAACTCTTATGATTTAACAATAGCCTGGGCAAAGATCTGCCTTACTTTCAGAATTCAAAAAGGGCTCTCTCTGGTTATGGACTGGGACTTTGATTTCAGATTCTAAAATCTAAAGATGAGGAAAACATTGTACCCAGAGGGGACAATACTAAAATTCCCAAGGCAAGCTGTGGAGGCATTGGAGGCAAGCAGATAAATGACAGAAAATGTACAACTCTCTGACTGGTACCCACATGCTAAGCAACAGCTGGCTTATCTGTACTGTAAGAAGCCATGTACAATAGAAAGCCACTAAGAGTTTTAATAAGACTGCTGGAGTCTAAGGATATGATCTGCATTTCTAAAGGTCATTTTGTAAGGTGGAAGATGGTCTGTAGAAAGCATGAGTAAAATTAAACTTACAGAATGTTGTAGTTGTTCAGTAGGATATAAAACATAAATGGATATAAGAGAGAGTCATGGGTTAGAGGGTGTGTGAAAGATGATGGGAAGAGGAATCACAGATGACATCCAGGTACTCCTCAAAACAATAGAAGTACGGGTGCAGCAGCCCTGTTGAGGTCAGAAGGTGTTGTATGTCAATTTCCTCTAAGTTATCTGGCTTCACTGCTATCCTAATCAGTGTTTCTGGTCTTGTGATACCCTTGAGAGACTATATATGGCAAGATCCTACCAAATAAGGAGGAGAGCTTTACCTGGCACCTGAACATTCTCAAGGTCATTATAGGGGTTACAATGATCTCTGAGGTTTTCTTTCAGAAATAAGCAACAGACTGAAGGTTAGGAGGCTTTGGTAGTAAGTGTAACTTCCCTGGAGTTATCCAGGTTGTGAGGCTACCTGTGAGTGAGACAAATCTGTAGAAAAATCGCACTAAATCCTCAGGTTCGCCAAGCTAGACTTTAGGAAATCTTTTTCTTGGTGAAACTGAATAGACATTACTTTGCACATCCCCAGAAAAGTCACGTGACAAAGGGGCTAGAAGAGAGTGAAGTTCAAAGGAAGAAAGAAGAAGAATTTGAAAGAAAAAACAGGTGTTGTCTCGAACAAGTAGACCATCAAATCATCAGATCTTTGAGGCAACCCTATAGTGATTCTGTGTTCATCAGAGGACACAGAAGCTTAGCCACAGCCACATCAATAGGTGTCAGGGTTTGGGCTAACATGTGATTCTGGGTTTTGCAAGCCTGTCTTCTACATATTACCTCCAACTGCAGAAAGACAGTTTGCCTATTTTAAACCCAGTGAGCTTTTTCCTCTTCATTAAGATAGGCAAGTACCCTATGGTAGAGATTTAAAAAAAGGAATTTTCCCGCAATGGGTATATAAAATAAACCCAGCTCAAATCCCTGCAGATGTGTTTGATGCTGTGATTCCTGAGATGGCTAAACCCTAGCCATGTAGATTCCTGATATTCTGTTTCCAGTCATAGTGGTTTTAATTTCCACTCTTGGAGATAAAGAAAATACAATGCCTGTACCCATCGTCAGCAATGGCACCCTGTTCTTGGGTTGTAGAAATTTAGGATGTCTCCATTTGTAAGTTGTTGGCATCACTATGTCATGTTGAGGCTGGGTTGATATTTCTACAACAGGGAGAACCTTGTATCCAGTGGCAATGACTGAGGTCCTCTGTGAGAAAGCCTGCAGCCTAGAGCTCCTTCCCAACTGACAAGCTAAGAAACAAGGAGAAAGAGAGACCTGGAAGAAGTAAGGGAACATGTATGAACTCTCCCCTTCTCCTGCTGCCCCCAAGAGCTGAGGACTGAACCAAGAGCTTGTGTTTTCTAAGCAAAAAGCAAGCCCTCTTACCACTGAGCTAAATCCCCAACCCTAACATCTATGAACTCCAACATCTGTGAACCCCAACATCTGTGAACTCCAACGTCTGTGAACCCCAACATCTGTGAACTCCAACATCTGTGAACTCTTACTGGCCAGAGGCCCCATGGATGGCATTTGTAATATCAGATAATCAACATTAATCCTTACAATGATCTGGAGAAGCAACAGCTATTATTGTTTTAAAACCTCAAAGCCTGTAGTTCAGAAGGTTCCTTTAGTTTTCCAGGGTAAATGCAGAGGCAAATTCCTGAGCTACACATACAAACACAATGTTGTACTGCTTTCCTCGTCTCCAATAATGCTCACACAAATTGGGAGAGAGAAGACACAGGTGGAACGGTCTCCTAGGAGCCTGCCCTGAGAATCTCATTGATGAGAGGAAGTCACAAGGCCACACTTACTAAAAATTAATTTCAGTTTTAGTTCTGGCATGTCAAAGGAAAAAAATCTAGGTTCTGCTGTTGTTACGCATATAGAATGTATGTTTTCATACTGGAAAACCTTGGCCAGATTTAGAAGGCCAGGCTTGTATTTCCCAAGGCCATGATAAGGAAGGACTGTGGTGGAGTTTGCATAATTATGAAGAAACTATGTTAGCCAAAGAATATGGGAAGTTTCTGTTGCTGAGAAAATCAATTCTCCATCCAAATGAGGATGCCAGGTGAGAAATGGGAATTTATACGGCTACTTTTCACCAAATGATGTGATTTATGTAAGTAAGTTCTATGCCTTTCCTGCTCCTAAAATCCAGAATTGTGCATTTAAGCTGATGCGTATCGGGGCTGTCTCCCTTTCTCATTGCAAGTTGATAATTTAAATGCTTGTGTTAAATTTTCTACACTAACTTGCAGGGTTTAAAAAAATGAAGCAAGTTTCTGTTCTCCATCAGATGCAGAAACAATGGGAATTGATGTAATATTGTCTTTAATGTAACATACTGGGCCTGTGTGATTCATGTTGGTTCCCAGACCTTCCCTTCTCTTTAAAACGCCATAAAATGAAAAATACAACAGCTGTTTCATATTAAAGAAAAATGCAAATGTGCATCAATGCAGCTCAAGAAATTTTGATATGTTCAAAGAATTTATTATTTATGTGAGTGGAATCAATCTGCGGTTTTTGTACTGGATAAAGTGCTTCTCATTTCAGTGGCTTTGCCAGCTCTCCCCACCACGGCACAGGAGAAAACAGTACAGAAGCCGAGCAGAGGGCACATTTTTTTTCCTAGAAATGTAGTGCCATCAGAACATTTTTCTGATTCTAGCTGCTTTCCAAACATAACAATAACACATTCTCTCTGTCCCTAGCTTAATAGAGGAACTGATGCGCTGCTTAGTAAATAATCTCATCAGAGAAGTCAATTGTCCAGGCTGAGGTTTGTCAGTCTAAACTGTCCAAATCCAGGTACTTTTTTGTTCTGGAAAATTATGTTTCAAAAGACCCCCCTCCCAAGCTGTAATGTTTCTCAATTATCTCCTCTGGATGCAGATATAAATTATTTAAAACTGGAGAGGTTTCTCTTGCTAATTAATGGTGGGCTGACTAAACTGCTCCCATCAGTGCCTAAGGCTTTGTTCCATGAACAATTCCCCAACCAGTGTAATAGCACTTTGCCATGGATTTGCCAGGTAATTTTAATCAGTCACTGTGTACCCTGGAAATCCAACAGCTGTGCACTTGGATGACCTGATTATCATTAGCAGCAAGTCAGCTGTTGAGCAGGGAGTTTGTGCAGGAAAGGAACATACGATTTCACAAAACTTAGGAATGGCCAGACTCTATGATTTTGTCTAATAATCCTTTACAACTCAGAAAATAGTCACATTCACAGTGAAACGTCTACCTTAACAAAGAGGGGTATAGAAAAGTCCATTCTCACCACATTTTTTTATATCCCTTTATTCTCTTCCAGGGAACAAGAGAATTGCCAACATTCATTGCCAGGACAAGAACAGTTTTCAGGGGCTTTTGCTTTGCTTCTCTAGAAGCATCAAGAATTGCTTGCTGTGGCCAGGGAATCAATTTTCCTGAATATCAATGGAAATTATTCCATATAATGATGCAGAAAAGAGATCTTTAGGTCACTAAAGTGGAAGAATTTTTGGTGTTAAGATGACACAGAAAGAGCCATAAAGCCTACTGAAGATGAGGCCAATAGAGAAGGCTTCAATCAGGCTATAGACACAGACCTCACAACCCTGCCATTTTCCATGCAGTGCTTTCCTGACATCAGACCCCATCAGCCACAGTTTACACCCCTCTGACTTTAAAATCACCTATTTTTTCTTTGATCTGTGTCTTTCAAAAATATTCCCAATGCACTTGCTTCTAGAAAGTACCTTCTTCTCTCAAGAAAGCTACGGTTTTGTTATGATAAGATCATTAACTCCAGAAATTATAAGAAGCATACACTGCTCATTATGAACATCCATGTGATATGCAGATGAATTTCTTTGTACATCTATACTACTGTTGCCAAATTGGGTGTCACCCCATGGGTATTAAACATGACTTCTATCTATTCAGTTAAGGACAGAAAGATGAACACAGAATCTTTTCCTTCTGTGGACTATCCAAGTGATTTATACATCATTCAATCAGCTTCAGTTCCCTGTGATGTTTGTGCCTTGCCTCTTGTAATTATCTTTAGGAAAAATGGGAAAGGTATAAAATAAGATTTTAACCTTCCCCTACTGTCCCTGTTTCACCTCTGTACCTCGCCCTCCCATTTCCCTCTCTATTAATAAATAATAATAATAATAATAATAATAATAATAATAATAAAATAATAAAATAATAAAACAGGAACAGATTGAATAAAACATTTTTTTGTTTTTTTTTTTTAAGGTTGGGTCTTACTATACACCCTTAGTAAACTTGAAACTCACTGTGAGGACCAGGCTGGCCTTCAACTCATAAAGATCTATCTGTCTATGCCTGTGACTGCTGGGATTGAAGACTCCATGTGGTGAGAAATTGATGTGATTCCTGGGTTTCTATACAGAATTAACCTACAGTGCATACAAAGAACCCTCAGCAATGTCTATCACTGGGATGCACCCTACAGAAATCACCCCACAGTCAATAACTGGCTAATAATGGGAAATAATGCTCTGGCCCCTTGGCCTCAGTTGGGAAAACACTAAAGTATCATCTCAGATTCTAATCTTAATTTGTTGTTGTTGTTGTTGTTGTTGTTGTTGTTGTTGTTTGAATCTCCAGTTCGACCTTCTTATAACTCAGCTTCTTTCCCTACCCACCCTTGCCTTCCTCGTGTTCTTACAGGTTTGTCTCTCAAGAATACTTCCCAACAAACTTCCAGAGTTTATATTTCATCCTGAAGCACATGTCTGAGAAACTCAGGCAAAGACACAGGGTTACTAAAGACGTAAGAATTCTGTCCGTAATGAGAGTACTACAGGCTAAAAATAAAGGAGAAACTGAACTAAGAAAGGAAAGTAATTGAATAAGGGCCAAGATACAGATAGAATCAAATGGTTGGGGACTCTTGCCAGGAGCAAAGAAAACACAAATGTTTACATCCACATTAACACATCTGCTTGTGTAACCTTTGCCTCCACAGCATCTTTTGACTGCTTAACATACTCTGTAGAGCACTCCAATAAACCTTCACCCTCAAGATCCTATTGTCCATCATTGCATCATAAAATGAGATTCTGAGAGCATGGTTTTCTATGATTGTATATGATATGGACATGTTTTCTTTCCCAAGCACTGGTTTCCTAGCTTCTGGGCAGCAAGGAGATCCAAAATCCTCTTCATTCTTTCTCAGGCTACAACCAGTTCTGTGGTACAGTTCTGTTACTGTTTCATATATTTAACAGACAAAGAAATAGACCTGCAGAGAGGTGACTTAACTTCCTCAAGGCCAGATAGCCGGTAAGAGAAGGCGCCGGGATGTAAACCCAGCCCTTGTTCTCAGTGAATAGTCTCCACTGCCTTTTAGATTTTCCTATTCACTCAGTGATGAGCTCCTCAGTCATGGAATGTCAACATCTCTAGAAATTCCTGAGGCTTTGACCTTTCTGCCCCCTCATCTATCTCCTAGTGGCATTTGAATAATTCATCCTTGGTGTTACTGCTTCTGAACCCTCAGCTCTGAAATGTCCCTCCCACCCCATGTTCTATCTGTTCCTTCCTCTGCTTGTTTATTCCTCTGAAGACCTTCCTGGCATCCCTCTACTTTCAAGATTGCCCCCTCCTCTCTCTGATTAAGCCTCCTATTTTCCTGACCAGCCTGTGTGCCATTTTTCCTTCAGTGACTCTTAGCATGTTAAACTTCAGCTTCACTGTATTTGTATATTAAACTAATCTCTAGTCCTACATTCTTCTTAAGTATTTTCTTAGAAAAGAAAACAATCCAAATTTCTTAGGACCTTCAAGACTGTACCATTTACCTCACCCTGCCCCATAGCACCCACCCACCTACTTGCTTACCATTCTCCTCACCACCACCACCCTTATGCAGGTCCATCTGTTCAACACCTTATCTCTCCATAATCCTCATCAAAAGTCTTCCTTCCATCTCTGCTTGAGGGAAACATAAGACCTAATGACTAGGTGCAGATGTGTGGGGAAGATAAAAATAGGGACTTTAATCTGAGCACTCAAAAGATGAGAGTAACACCACTGAGGGTTATGGAAGAAGAAGAAAGGCAGGAAGATAAAAGGCTGTGGGCATTTTCTGAGAAACACATGTTCTAGAACACCATGACTACTGTGACAATCACAGTCAAATACAGATTCTCACAACAATCATTCTTCTTACATCACAACTACGTGCTACAAAATTACTTTGACATTGCTTCCTCGGAGGTACAGTAACAAAGAGAGCCTGGGCACATGCAGTAAGGAAGGCATTATTTTAGTGAGGGACTTTCCATGGATTCCAAAGCAGAAAACTTTCATTAAGAGGTGCCTGCCAGTCAAATATTCCCTAAAATGAAGGAATCAAAAGACCCACTTATCTTCAAGATGCTTAAAAATATGACAAACACCATGTCTAAAATAAATGTGAAAATGGGCAAATAAAATTATCTTACATTTTACTAATAATTATAACATATATGTCTAAACACTTACCACATTACCAGGAGATTTATATGCTTATTACCATAATGAACTTAGCCAAGATTATTGTACATTAAAACAGAATGTCTCTGAACCATTAACCTGAGGTTTTTAAAAAATATATTTGAATATCCTTAATTTTCCATTGCTTACCTTTGAAACAACTTCAATATTGTAGCTTTAAATTTTTTTTTATATTTTCAAAGTTTAATTTTTGAGAGAAAACACAGGATCAACTTGGTCACATTCTAGCATGAATGGGGAAGAACTATTGGTAAATGAGTGCTACGGGGGATGGCAGAGTGACTGTCTGCGGGGTATAGTTATTGGCATGCTAACCATGCTCCGACGGAGGTCCTTCTAGGCTGGTTTAACAAGGGCGACACTGATTGGTTTGGTGGATTATGTAAAAACCAGGACTTGAGGTTTGAAATTTGGGGTGAGATGAATATAGAGGGGTTAGGGTGAGTGTGAATACAATCAAAATATATTGTGTACATGTATAACATTTTCAAAGAACAAATTTAATTTGTTATATATAAAAAAAGATAAGGACAAAAGAAGTTGATAAAGCAAGACCACATGATTTAAGCCCCAGAACCAGAAACTGTGCAGTGGCTTTGATCAATACTTACTTAGAGGAAAAGTTAGGCTTTACTTTATTTTTGTCATTAAAAGTATATTATTTTTCTGCCCAAACTAACACAATTTTGAGTGTTTAATGGATTTTGCTAGGATCCCAGTTGTGCTTACAGAAACAGGGGTCACTTAAAGGGCACATTATAACTTTGGGATCAGGCTGTTTGCAGAAACAAGGCTACTTTGTTGGGGGTAAAATCTCATAGATTGCAAGCACCAGAATTTTAGAGAGTCAAAAGTAGCAATGAGTAGTGTTGCTACTACAATGTCTACCTATCAGTGAGTGCTAATTAATGCTTCCAGCTACACTAGGCACACTAGGTAATGTGTTTGTTTGTGTTTTTTGTTTTTTTTTTTTTGTTATTTTGTTTTGCAGAACTGAGAAAGTCAGTTACTGAAAAACAAAAGGCGACAGGATGTGGGCAGCCAATCATAAACTGCCCCAAGATCAAAAGCTGCCCTGCCACTAGGCTTGAGGTTAGAGCAGTGAGTCAGAAACAGTTTCCAGACTTCCCAAAACAGTTTCTAGGCCTCCTGCAGCGATGGTTCTGGAATGTCCCCAGAGCCCTAGCCAATCCCAAAGACATCCATATCCCTAGAGAATAAACCAATCAATCAAGATAAAGGTCACCAACCCCTCCTTGGAATTTCCCTACAATCCGTTTTGGTAAATGATAGACCTCTCAATGATGGACTCCTGCAGAATAAAACATTCTTTATGTTTGCACACTACTCAAGCCTGGGATATTATTCTTCAATAAATCATGTACCTCCTTACATTATGCACTTATGTATATGAAACATATATACATAGGTTCTAGTCACAGGCCAAATATATACATATATACACATACTTAGACATATACAAAGAATGAATTGACCAATTGCTTGAACATATATACACGTTACACACACACACATATATATGTATAAATGTGTGTATATGTGTATATATATGTGTGTATATGTATATACATGATAGGTTGGTATACATATATCAAAATATATGACAGTAATATTATGAACAAAATATATTTTAAGATAGAAATGTATATTCTCACATTTCCTTCCTGACTCTCCATAAAATTAACACAGGTTCAAAACAACCCTGAGATTCTTCCTCACACCAGTCAGAATGGCTAAGATCAAAAACTTAGATGACAGTAAATGCTGGCAAGGATTCAGAAAAAGAGGAACACTCCTCCACTGCTGGTTTGGGTTGTAAGCTGGTACAAGCACTCTGAAAATCAGTCTGGCGGTTCCTCGGGAAATTGGACATAGTCCTACCTGAAGACCCAGTTATTCCACTTCCGGGCATATACCCCAAAGATGCTCCAACATACAATGAGGACACATGCTCCACCATGTTAATAGCAGCCTTATTTATAATAGCCTGAAGGTGGAAAGAACCCAGATGATCTTCAATAGATGAATGGATACAGAAATTGTGATATATTTACACAATGGAGCACTACCTCAGCTGTTAGAAACAATGAAATTCCTAGGAAAATGGATGGATCTAGAGAATATCATCCTGTGTGAGATAACCCAATCACAAAAGAACAGATATAATATGCCGTCACTGTTAATTGGATACTAGCCCCAGAAAGCTCTAAATACCCAAGAAACAACTCACAGATCATATGAAGCTCAAAAAAAGAAAAGCCAAAAAGTGAAACCCTCAGTCCTTCTTAGAAAAAACAACAACAACAAGTATACAGCATCCACCTAGAATGGGGTACACCTAAATCTTAAATTATTTATAACTCCAGACCTAAGAAGATAGCCTTGTGGCATTTTTTGGTATTTAAAAATCATTATGTTTAGTCAATACACACCAAGAAAACTTTGACTATTTACATGTTACGTTTGGTTTTCCATGTTACTTTATGCTTATGGTAACTAGTAAGATTTCAATGCATACTATCAAACCTTTTAAAAAAATCAAGTACTAACAAAAATATATTTATATAGTTTTATGCCAAAATGCTTTTAAAAATCTGTATATGTATCTTTTTTAAAAAAATAAAGCTGTAAGGAGAAAATATTAACACAGGTTTTGTAGGAGACTCTCTGCCCATAGTCACATAGAGAGTTAATGTGAAACTCAAAACCTAGGTGATCTGAATCTAAACTGCCATCAGTGCTGTGCTCTTTATGACCCCACATATCTCTTTCTGGACCATACATGACCCTTCTGTTATAAGACCCAAATTGAGTCTTATCCATTGGAGGCTTCCATGAATGAGACAAGAGATCAGGGATTAATGCAAAAGCAAGAGGTGTATTAGTCAAGTGCACTGGGGTGGCCTACATCCGGAGAAGAGGCAACCTAGAGAAGCTGTTATAAGCAGTTTTTATACTTTTTAGGGGTGCCGGTTACATCAGTAAAGTTATCATTTAAATTCATTGGCTAAGCATATTGACCTTTAAACCTGTTGGTCAGTGAGCATATGTGTCAGGACACTAACTGGGACACTCCAGAGGGTCAGATGGCTAACAATCGGCACATTTTATTATTCTCCTGAGAATTGTTTATTCAATGAAGTCCCTTGGGCCAAGGAAAGGTGGGCCACTGGGCTATTGTTTCCACACTGACAGGCAGGAAGTGTTGGGGTAGAGAATTTCTCACTGACTTTTTCATTGTGACCGCTTGTGTTTGACACTGTCCTTCCTATGAGCTGGTATGGATCCTTGAAATATGATGGTGTTGAAATCATCTATGTATGAGATATTTTTGTCTCTTGCATAAAATAAACACAGTATTTCCTCCTGGAATTTGGGGAATTGTGTGTCAATAGCATTCTCAATGCCATCTCACAACTGGTAAAAATCTAGAGGATTCCTCAAAATATTTATGCCCATTCCTTGAGAATCTCTAGTGCCCATCACATTTGTCTGTATAATGCTTCCTGTCATCAGTCTAACACTCTGTCTGATGTTAACACTTAGCTGTTGGACTTGACTCCTCTACTGTGTTTAGGTTTTCTGGATCTCAGATTAAATGAGAAAAGTCTTTCTGAGATCTAGGGTCTCCACACTTCACTTCTGAGGTTGATATGAGACTAATATATGATCAAGGACTGATTTTTTTTCATTTTTGCAGCCTTTCCTTTCATAACTGAGAGGCTCCCCTTTTACCAGATGAGTCAGTTATAACTGGAGAACACTTAGGTTATTTGATGTATGAAGTATGAGCACAGGATGGGTTTCTGGTGCCAAGAAAAAGGGGAAGAGCAAAGAATTTACTGATTGCTGGAACACGGCCCTATTCATTTGTAATCACTTATGTAAGACTAAGTGTTAATACCTAATTATTTGGCAACGAGCATTTATATACAGAAAGCAGGTAATTGGTCATAGAAATGATAATAGTAAATATCCTGCCAGGACAGCACTTAATATAGTCACACCACAGCATGTGACTATGCCAGCTGAACGACTAACAACTGAAAATGCAGGGGCACACCTACATAGTCATTTGACATAATGGGTGCAAGTTACCCCAACAAATGCCTGTTTGTTGATTGTGTGATGAAGGAGTATGAGAAAAACAACTTTGGCTTATGTATACATGTGTGTGGTGTGTACACATTTGCGTTAGTATGCAGGTTTGTGAGTGCACCAGTGGACGTGCATATGGATGTCAGTTGTTGATACTAGGTGTCTTTCTTAATTGTTTTTTTTTTTTACTTATTTTGATACAGGGTCCCTACATGAGCTTGGAGACCACCAATATGGACAGAGTAGTTGATCAGAAAGCTCTTGGCAATACTGAGATTTATACATGCCATGGGATATTCCTACACATGCTCATGAAACAAATGGAGCAGCTTTATTATTGGGGACATATAAAGCATATCAATGAGAAGACTGTCAAAATTTAAAGTGAATAAATAGGCTACCACAGCATGAGGGAGTTAAAAAGGATAGGCTAGGGCAGTGGGTGGTAATGAGAAAGAAAGCTGATAGAAAGTTTCACAGTGTTAAACTTAATTGATTAGGCCAAAAAAAAAAAAAAAAAAAAAAAAAAAAAAAAAAAAAAAAAAACAAACAAACAAACAAAAAACCCATCTGGTATTTTAACTGATGAAAAGTACACCTGTACACAACTACTGACCAACTGTATATATGATCTAGAACAAATACCCTTAAGTTTATAGCGATAATCGACTATTTCATTCATTCATAATCATTTATATTGTAAAGCCCCCAGGCCAATCCTGAGGTGCAAGCCCACCATCCATATGGATAGGGGCAGGTGGTAAAAATATACTGCCCCCCACACACTGAAGGTCCTAGTGCTGGCTTCTCTCACCTTGGGGGCACACATATATGGGGGTTCCTCAAAGAACACTCCTCAACTTTAAGTATCCATACCCAAGGCCACTTTTAGGACAGTTTAGATTCTCAAGTCCCACATCCTCCACATTGAAGTAATCCCTCCCCTTTGTTTCTAGGATGCAGACATCCTAGGAGTCAAGGCCTAATGCTAACTTACAGAGATCAAAGACAAGGTCTAGTCTCCAAGTACAAGGCAGGTAGGTATTCCTCTGTAGTGGGCCAAGCTACATCTCATGGGGCTGAGAGTACTTTCCAAGTCACTTTGGCATGATTGTGGGAGGTGCAGAAGTTTAGGGTAGGATGGAATTCATGCCATAAGAATCTTTGGTTTCTCTGGCCTTGCAGAAGGGTGAGTAATCTTGAGGGGGTTGTTCTAGTGTCTGGATACTATCCAGTTGGCATCAGGCACAGGGACCTGTCTGACAAGAGCTACATAAACCCAGGACGTTAGTCCATCCACTTTAACAATGTCCTAGGTGGTCAACAACACCAGGAGTGGTCCTTTCCACTTTGCTTCCAATTTTTCAATGAAGGACCCTAGGGGCTTTTGCCAACTTTACACTCACCCACCTCAGGTTAAGGCTAGGCCAAGTTCCAGCTTTCTATCTCAGGTCCATTCTCTACCCACAGGAACATTCTTGAGTAAAAAATACTCAGAATTTACTAACTGATGCTTGATAGCCAGTAGTTTTAAAGTTCAATATTCTTAGTAAGTTTGAACTGTGACCTTGCTGATGTAACCTGTACCCCTAAAAGGTATAAAAACTGCTTACAATAGCCGTTTGGGGTAGCCTTCTAGTTATTTCCCTCAAGGGACTGATTACGGGTCAACCACAACGGGCTGAAAAATAAGCCTCTCACCTTTTCATAGATTTTCATCTCCGTGTCTCACTCGGGAGCATCTCGAATTAAGTACCACTGATGAAGAGTTGGGGTCATCATTAGTACAAAGTCTCTTAACACATAACCAGACTCCAACTTGGTACTTTTGTGGAATCTTTTGTGGAACCTCTGGAGTACCTGGTTATACAGTGTAAGGCCCACATCGAGTCTTATTTATTGGAGGCTCCTATGAATGAGACAAGAGATCAGGGATTGATCCAAAAGCAAGAGGTTTATTAGTCAAGTGCACTGAGGTGGCATACATCCAGAGGAGAGGCAACCTCGAAAGGCTGTTACAAGCAGTTTTTAAACTTTTTAGGGGTGCAGGTTACATCAGTAAAGTTATAATTTAAATTCATTGGCTAAGCATATTGACCTTAAAACCTGTTGGTCAGTGAGCATATGTGTCAGGTCCCTATCTGGGACCAGAGGGTCAGAATGATATCAGTCAGTACATTCTGCAATTATCTTGAGAATTATTTACTCAAGAAAGTCCCTTAGGCAGAGGCAGGGTAGGCCACGAGACATTGTTTCTGCTTGAGGGGGCAGAAGAGGGAGAATTTAAGGAATGTGTGAGATGGAGGTGCCAAGCATAGAGTATTTTTTACTTCGACTTCTTCAAGAAGACACAAAGTTTAAACCACAATTCCTGGTGGCTGATCCAGAAAGCTTGCAATTGAGCCATAAGATTCTTGTCGGCCTGAAAAGTTATTCTAGGGGCGGGGATCAACAGCTGATCCCTTGGAGTTAAGGGAGTGAGATTCCCATACAGGATCTTGAAGGAGTTAGATTGAAATGATAGGAAGTATTTCTGGCCCTAAACAATGCCATAGGGAGGATTACTACACAGTCTGTATCAGTCTCTACTAACAATTTGCTTAAGGGCCAATCATCCTTTTGACCTACCCTGAACTTTGGGGATGGTTTGCAAAATGGAGTTTCCAATCTGTCCCCAGAAACTTACCCAACTCGCTGGCTTGCCTGAGAAAAAAAAAAGGCTGTCCTTGTCTGAGCCTATGGTATTAGGCTAGCTGAATATCTGGAGAAAGTTGTTGTAGTTCCCAGGTCTTCAGCTGAAGTTTTTTTTTTTTTTTTTTTTTTTTTTCCCCTCAAATCCAGTACTCAGTTCACCAGCAAGAAGACATACTCACATTCTATTTTGATTTCAGCAAAGATTTCTTCACAGACAATTATTTAATATAATGGACTTTGGAAAGTTATTCAAAACAATGGGTATATTTGGCAAGTATGACAAATATAAATGTTTATAGTCAGAAGATAAACATGTATAGGCCAAAGACTATTATGATTTTGTTGAAAGTAATATTTATTAGTAAGAATCTTACGCCTCACAGATTCAACGCAATCCCCATTAAAATTCTAATTCAATTATTCATAGAGTTGGAAAGAGCAATGTGCAAATTCATCTGGAATAACAAAAAAGCTAGAATATCAAAATCTATCCTCAACAAGAAAATATCTTCGGGAATCACCATCCCTGATCTAAAGCTATATTACAAGACAATTGTGTTAAAAACTGTATAGTACTTATACAGAGGTAGGCATGTGGATCAATGGAAAAGAATAGAAGATCCAGAAATGAACCCTCACATATATGGTTACTTGATTTTGAACAAAGGAGCTGATAACATTCAGTGGCAAAAGATCAGCCTCTTCAACAAATGGTGTTGGCTCAATTGGCACTCAGCATGCAGAAGAATGAAAATATACCCTTTCTTATCTCCTTGTAAAAAGCTCAAGTGCAAGTGGATCAAAGATCTCCACATAAAACCAGGTACACTGAAATTATTAGAAGAGAAAGTGGGGAAAACCTTAGAACACATAATCACAGAGGAAATTTTCCTGAACAGAACATCAATGGCTGGTGCTCTAAGACCAAGAATCAAGAAATGGGACTTAATAAGATTGCAAAATTTTTGTAAGGCTAAGGATACTGAAAAGAAAACAAAATGGCAGCCAACAGATTGGGAAAAAAATCTTTACCAATCCCACATCTGATAGAGGGCTAATACCCAATATATACAAAGAACTCAAGAAGTTAGATGCCAGAAAATCAAACAATCCTATTAAAATGGGGTACAGAGCTAAACAAAAACTTCTCAAATAAGGAATATGGAATGGCTGAGAAACATTTAAGGAAGTGCTTGACATCCCTAGTCATAAGGAAAATGCAAATCAAAATAACCCCGAGATTCCACCTCACACCAGTCAGAATGGCTAAGATCAAAAACTCACAAGACAGTAGATGCTGGCGAGGATTCAGAGAAAGAGGAACACTCCTCCACTGTTGGTGGGGTTGTAAGCTGGTACAACCACTCTGTAAATCAGTCTGGCGGTTCCTCAGAAAATTGGACATAGTACTACCTGAAAACACAGTTATTTCACTTTTGGGCATATACCCTGGAGATGCTCCAACATACAATAAGGACACATGCACCACCATGTTCACAGCAGCCTTATTTGTAATAGCCAGAAGGTGGAAAGAACCCAGATGTCCTTCAGTAGATAAATGGATACACAAAATGTGGTATATTTATGCTATTAGAAACAATGATTTTATGAAATTCCTAGAAAAATAGATGCATCTAGAGAATATCATCCTGAATGAGGTAACCTAGTAACAAAAGAACAGACATAATATGCAGTTACTGATGATTGGATACTAACCCAAGAAAGCTCTGAATACCCCAGAAACAACTCACAGGCCATATGAAGCTCAAAAAAAAAAAAAAGGCCAAAAAGTGAAAGACTCAGTCCTTAGGGGGGGGAAAATAAGTGTATGTTAACCCTCTCAGAGTGTGGCACACCTAAACCTTAAATCATTAGTAATTCAAGAGCTAAGAATATAGCCTTGTGGCAATTTTGGTATTCAAAAATCATTATGTTTAATCTATACACACTAAGAAAACTTTCCTGTTTCCATGTTACGTTCTGTTTTACATGTACTTCATGCCTATGGTAAGTAGTAAGATTTCAATGCATACTATCAAACATTTAAAAGAATCAAGTACTGACAAAAATATATTCATATAGTTTTATGCCAAAATGAGTTTAAAAATCAGTATGTGTAGCTCTTTTCTTAAAATAATGTTGTAAGAAAAAAAAAGAATACTACTCCTCTAATAACTCAGATGGAGTTCATTATCTCACATAATTAATCAAATGAAAGAGTGGTGGCATCACAGGGCTAGATTGACGGCTCTGTGGTTAAGAGAATTTTTGCTCTCAGAGAAGATCCTAGTGTGGTTCACAGCACCCACATTTAGTAGCTTTCATTAGCAGTAACCAGGACCATGGGATCCAAAGCTTCATAACTCCATGAATTCCTACACAGTGATGCATATACCTAATAAAACATAAAAACATAAATCTCTAAAAAATATGAAGTCATGGATTTCCCAAGAACTCATAAGAAGCTTCACAGCTTCCAACCTTAGTGCTTGCTGTGGATGAAGCCAGCCAATAAATAAGAAATCCGGGTCCTCCGAGACTGCATTGCTGTTCAAGCTTCACACGTGGGACATTCTTGAAAAAAAGAGAGAGGGAAAAGGAAGGAGAAGCTGATGGAGGGGGATGTGGAATGTTCCAGCTGTGCTGCCCAGCTCAGCTGAAGCATCAGAAAGGTCATATTAAATAAGCCATCTTGAACTTTACAACACCACTAGATACAATGTAGAAAAGGAGCAAAGGAACCTACAGCTAAAATAAAGAACCCATGCATGACAGCTCAATGAGTTCTCAGCTGTCTGCCCCTTGAGTGTGGAGCTGATACTTTAGTCATCAAGATTCCATCAT
This sequence comes from Micromys minutus, assembly GCF_963924665.1. Lineage (NCBI taxonomy): Eukaryota > Metazoa > Chordata > Mammalia > Rodentia > Muridae > Micromys > Micromys minutus. Next base: position 1,307,998 of record NC_137981.1, on the reverse strand, counting down.
TGTGCCAGTTTATATTGAGGACCAGAAGATTAGAAGACACAATGAGACTCTCTACAGTCACTAAGATTTTAGTGTATTTTTCCAGACAGTAGTTGATAGTTAGAATCCTCTATTCTTGGGACTCTCCCAGGGGCATGATTGAATAGCCTAGTCAGTAACTAGATCAGTAACTAGTTTATAATAGTCACATTGTTAAAACCAGAAGTACGCTTAATACTAATAATTATTAATAATATCATTAAGGTAATGCAGGTTATTTAGAAAATGTATAAAAACCCAAGAAGACAAAATCACCTATAATCCCACCATCAAAATGCATGTTTAAAGTGTATGTGTCATGTAATAGTTTGATAGCATGCATAAATGTTACCTCTTAGTACATAAAAGCATAGCTATATTAAAGGTTTGCAATAATAAAAGTTTTGTACTGCTCATGTGTCTGTGGATTACATGGATTTTTTCAGGCAATATGAAAGGCAGCTAGACTTAGAGGTCCCAGGACATATCATCTGTATTACTGGTTAGTTTACAGAACCTAAGATGGCATACCTGTGTTTCACATGCTTTGTCGTCTTTGAAGAGGCTAGCCCAGGCTAGACTTTACTAAGAAGTCTCAGAAGAGCAAAAGTGATTAGCAAGACCTCTTGAAGTTTAGACTCAAACCTCTCAAAGCATTCTTATTCCCTGCTCCAAAGGAAGTCAATCGGAGACAAGGAATGACTTGAACTCTGGATAGAGACTAAACTGTGCAAAGGTTTGCATCTGCAGAGATGGAGAATTCTTCAATGATTTCAAGCTACATCATTATATTTTAATTGTTCTAACAACATGTTTAAAAACTGTTGCACTTAGAGTATGTTTTATAAATCAATTTGGATAAGTAATCTTCTTAAAGGTACTCATTATTCTCTAAGCATTTTTTTTTTTCTTTATGGTGAAATCTTGGAGTCCTCTCAGCATTTTTTTTCAAAGAGCAAATATTTAATTCAGCTTCCATTTCCCATGCTCCAAACTACTAGTTCACTTATTGGAGCTAAGTTACCATGGCCTCAACTAGATAACTGAATGATCTAATGTCAGAGATGGAGTCATGATGGATTGGAACAAATTTCCTGCCATTTTCTGATGGACAGTTTATCTCAAAGACTTGTAAATACAATAAACTGCACTAGAAGGTCATCACCAAGAGGGGAGGAATGCTTTAGACTAAACCATCTCACCTGCCCCAAAGTTTGGAGCTTAAAGAGATTAAACCCTAGAAATATCTAAAAGTTAAACAAAAAAAAGTCAAACTCAGCAAGTGATCTAGGTTAATGGGTCAGTTTGAGAAACATATAGAAAGACGATGTGGCATCTGCATCATTGTCTTGAGACACAATATGAATTTCAGTTCTTTACTGGCAGAGCCATTAATCACAGAATTATTTATAGAATATCCTAGAAAATAGCTTCTCTCTGGCTTGCAATTGTCCTCTCTTAGGTCAAGAATACACGACAGGATTATCTTGAAGCCTGCCAAGGAACATAAGCATCTATCTAACCAGTCCACAGTGTCATGAAACACAAATGTTAGCATTTGACCAGGTTAGATATATACCTGGTCAAAATTCATCCAAGCTAATATCTTAATTGGAGGGCTTGACAGTGTATCCATCTGGCATAAAGAGGGCTAATACTTTTGGACATAAATGCTAGCCTACTTAGTATGACTATTATTTTTTAAATGTGAATGGACAGTATTGATAAGACTGTGGAGAAAATGGAATCCTTGTGAACTGAAGGTTAGAATAAGAACTGGCTTGGCTGCCTTTAAAAATAGTTTGGAGGCTTCACAGACATAACTGCCACATTGACAAGGAAGATCACAAATCAGTATGCTGAAGAGAAGTCTGTCACTACTTTATTATATACAATACTCATGGCATAAAACAGCCAAAAGATGTGTGGCATAAGGGAGGTAAAGTCAGAAGGATCCTTAGGGTTTGATGGTCAGCTAGTGTAGCCAATCAACTAGCACCATGTCAAATGAGTGCCCTTGTCTCACATCCAAATACTAACCAGAGGCAACCCTGCTTAGCTTCCAAAATGGGATGAGATCAGGCACATTCAGGATGGCATGGTCATAGAAGAGACACTGTCTCAAAACGTGAAGGGAAGAGCAACTGAGAATGACATCAGTGTCAACCCCTGGTCTCCACTTGTGCATATACATATGCAAACACATGCATATGTTGATTGCACACACACATAGACACACACACATACACACACACACACACACACACACACACACACACACGCTAGGATCCATATCAGTACATTGTTGAGGTATTAAAAGTGAGTTTCTAGCACATGAAGGGCCATAAATAAATTCGAGCAATGAAGAAATAAACAAGGTTTTGAATGCAAGATGTCTTCATCCCAGGAATGTCAATGAGACTAATACAACAACTACGAGAGAGTTTTTCTACCTCACTAACTGCAAACACAGCTCATGAAAACCCACAGTGGAACTAGATTCATGAATAATCTGGGTACATCATAATAACTTTAGATAAATTTAACTATAGAAATTTCATCATTCTCACCAGATACATAATAAAACTTGAAGATAAAGAAATTGAATAAACCCCAGTGCTACTTATTAAAATTCAGAAAAACAAATGAAAATTTGGCATTATAGCTCTGTGGAATCTAGTTAACATCCAAAGGCATTACTTTTTATTTCTCAAAACATTCACTGTCCCTCCCAGGCAAAGGAATGTTGTTTTAATGCCAATAGCCAAACAGAAGCTTCATGTATAAACTTCTACAGGTCAAGTTGTCTGCTTCCTAAATCAATCATGCAGGAAAATAAATTCTACTAGTCACCAGCCAATAGTGAACTCTTATTTATTTAGGTCCAAAATGCACTGAAAATAAAAAACAAAACAAAATAGTTGATATGATTTTATATAATTTTTCATAAAATATATTTTATCAAATTGTAATTTACTTTTTAAATCATTAACAATATATTTAGTTGTTTTGAGGAAGGTTTATTAGGCTGATTGCAAGCAGTATTATTTTCATGGTTAGCTTTTTAATTTAAGATGATAGCTTCTTCATTCAGTGCCAGCTGTGATTCTTATTCCCACCCTGCTTTTACAATGTTGATACTCTGAGAGATTTGGTTGATACATATTTCATGGTCCAATTTAATTAAAGGATACTAATAAGAATACAAAATTTAAAAATCTGAGAGGGAGAATTAAAGTCAGGAGTATAGAAGACAAATGGAACAAAAAGATGAAAGTCTTGTGTGTAACCCAAAAAGATTAAAGGCATGTGCCTGACACATGAAAATCTGCTGTTTGAATAAAAAATTTTGAAGAATTAATTCCTTAGCACAGGCTACCCTCACTAGATATCTCTCTTTACCTTGGTCTCCTAAACGAGGAAATTATAGGTATATACCAGCATGCCTTGCTCTTGGAATACAGGTTTACAATACATGAAACACAGTGTCCATGTCCAGTACTAAGAAAGTGGTCCTGATTCGGGGTACTTGGACTGAAAACAATTGTGTTCTAATCTTAAACTACTTACTGTCATCTTTGAGCACTTGTAATTGTTAGTGTTTGGAAGATGCCCAAAGATACAGTAAAGATATCTATGCTTCTCTCAAACATTTAAAAGGTCTATACACACATTGACAATTCTATAAATAAATCTTTACACAAGATGCTGACAGCTCTCTGGAACATGTGTCTTCCACACATGTCAAAGACAGCTGTCCAGCACCTGCTGAAGAGCAATGTAGATCAAACACTGTGGGTTCCAATATGGTTAGAAGGTTTAGATGCCTAGACAAGACTGCAGCTTTAATTATGACAAGTTCTTCTGCTCATTTCTCAGGACACCAAAGCTGCACATGCCATGAGCAAAGGTGGCAATCTCCAAATGGGGCTCAGAGGCATGGCCAATGGTGTGAGCATTCAGCAAGCATCTGATGAGCATTGGCAACCTATTGCTTTACTCACTGATATATACCCAGAAAAGCAAACATTTTCAGAAAGTTGATTGAAAATGTTTCTGACATATAGAACCAATGTTAATAGTTTTAAATCTGTATTTATTCTTGGCAGGCAGGGGTCTGCTCTAGGGGCCTGTGAGAATTTGTCTTCTAGTCTACATATCAGAGGGTGTCTCCTAGAAGAAGAAACACAAATTTCTTCCATGGCAACTTAGCAATCTGGGATCCTCCTGAGAACCAGGCTGTACCTAAAATATTCATGGCCCTCATTCCCCAGGCTGATAAAGGAATGTCTCAACTAATGACATTTCCCATGGCACATGATCCAATACATTCATTTCCAGGGATATGGTAAGATTGTTCCACTCTTGAGATTTTATTTCTCGTCAGTGTTTCCCTGATTCTCAGATATGTCTTTTAATATATAAACATGTGAAACTGTGAAAATTTATTCTAGTTCATCTTTTGGACTAATCTGATCTGGCTACTCATAAATTATGGATGGTTCCATCTTGGGGCATTTTCTTTCCACTCACTTTATAATTTAGTCTGACATTTGGATAGCCCTAGCCCTTTTGCACTGAAGTGCTTTTGAATCACTTAATTATAACCATTATATCTTGGGAGAAAATGTGTACCTGTAATGACTTGCCACTCTTAAGTGGCCAATTGAAGACAGTGAAAGCAAGTTTTGGATATCTCAAAAAGAATAGTCCAAAGTGTGAAAGAATTTCAGGTAGCAACTTATAGAAATTTAACTAGACTGGTTTGAGCCAGATAATGAGAACTAATTAAGAACAGCCAGTCAGTCTGATCTCCTTGAACCCAGGAATAAATCAAGCCAGACATAGAGAAATGCAGTCCCTGATAAAAGAGCTACTAGGAACAAAATGGAGTCAACTTCATTACTTCTATATGTGCTTACTCTCTCTTCCTATTCCTTCCTCCTTGCCTTCATTAAGTCACCCGATTTCTTTATCTGCATCATGCCATTGCCTTTTATTATTTGCAATCTCTCCACTACATTATGAAAATAACTTCAATTTCAACAGCTCCAATACCTCCCCATTTCATACAAAACAACCAGGTCCAAATGTCAAGAGAAAGAACATGATTAAGCCAACTTGGCTCATGAGTTTACTCCTGCCTCATTCAGCTGTATATGGCTACTTTATAAAGGGAACACACAAATCTTCAACTCAACTAAACATTAGCTCCCTGATGTTATCCTATATAAGACCATCTGTGCCATTCATAGGCATTATAGCTGGATAGGAAAATGTTGTTTGTTTCCCTCTATTGTAATCAACCACAGTACCCTATGAAAGGTAGTCCTCAGGGAGGAAGGAGTCTTTCAGCTCAGGTGCTGTTCAGAACTCTGAAACTAAACTGGTTGGTGTCTTCAGCAATAGCACGTTACCATCAGTCTCTGGGGGACAACCAGGTGTGATAGCAATAGCTTGTCACATTTTGGCAAATTTTTCTCTAACCTTGACCAACAACTCAGAAGAGGGTTTGTCATACCTAGTGTTCAGATTTTTTTTAGATGTTCTTTGGCTCTTTGTCAGCACATATGAGGAAATTTATTCAAACTATATATGTTAATTATATATATATATATATATATATATATATATATATATATATATATATATATTAGGTTTTCTATCAAGATAGTAGTATGATTTCTTATGATACTTTCAAACATCATTATTTTCATTTTATTTATTCTTCTCTATCTGTATTCATGTCCTTCCCATCTCTCCAATTAGAGCCTCCTACCTGATTTTCTATTTCCCTGATCAGATAACTTGTACTCTACTCTTTCCCTCTCAGTCTCTACCAACCCTAGCAATGCAAACCTAGGTGGTAACCAACAACATTCTAAGAGGATTTAAGCCCTACTTGACAAGAGGTGCCTGGTATTAGAAACCCAGTTAACTGCTAAGGGCGAATGAAGTCATGGGTCTTGGAGAAGAGCCAACAAATGACCACTTTAATAAGACAGTATCATTCCGAATTGTATTCTACATATTTGTTTTATACTTATAGATAACTATAGCCCTCACCCATCATCAAAGAAACTTCTCTTTGCAACAGAAGGACCATTATATAAAACCAAACCATGTCAAAATGCAGAGTTACACAGTCCAACCATAATGGATACATTTATAAAACAGCTCCTATGCCTAAAACTCAGGGAACATTTAAGAAGAAAGTGCAGAAAAATTCTGTACTAGAAGACCAGAAAGATTGCTGTGAGGTTACATCTTCTCACACTGTCAGAAGATACTCCCATCCCATAAGGTCTTACCAACATGACTACCTAATCATGAGCTGAACAAAAACAACAACAACAGACATAATAAAGTATATGGTGGAAATCCTACAAGGCCTCAACTCCATAGGCAACTTAGGAATGCTGAAATTTGGAGAGTCTTTCCCAGGGAAGAACACATCAGCTGGTTATCCAACACCAAAAGGTCAGCCCTAAAAATAATAATAAACATAAAAGTAACATTGCAGAGACCGAGCAAGTTGTGTTTATGTATTTAGGAATACATACATATACGTGTGTGATTATTATATACATATCTGTATATAACCACAATTGATGAAAAATAGAGACAAAAATTTGAAAGATAGTAAAGAAAGATATATGAGAGAGTGTGAAAGAAGGGAGGAAGAAGAAAGTGGCATGTGATTGCATTATAATTTCAAACAAAAATTACTTTTTTTTTAAAAAAAATCTATTTCTAAGGATGAAACATGAGGAATAATGATGGAACTTTGAGAATTAAACAGATCTAAACTATTCAGCAGATCGTCCCAGCTCTGTAAAAATGTATAAGAAGCTAAGCTTTCTGGATGGAAATGTTCTTAGCTGAGCCCTTGAGCCCTTCTTATTGCTGGACAGATTCATTTTCAGGCAGGTCCAGAATAGTTTCCACTGAACAATCTCTCTCTCTCTCTCTCTCTCTCTCTCTCTCTCTCTCTCTCTCTCTCTCTCTCTCTCTCTCTCTCTCTCTCTCTCTCCTGTCTTTCCCTCCACTCCTCCTTCCCCTCCTCCTGCCCTTCCTCACTCCCTTCTTCTATAACATCCTTCTACCTATCTCTATGAAGTTCTCAGTTTGGTTCTAAACTCTATGTGAGAAATACTTATATACCAATGTCCCACTCCATCCTCTTCTCCTTTTATAACATATTGGTCTTCCTTTAAACAGCCTTCAGATTTTTTTTTTCTTTCTGCCAATGGCTCCTGATATATGGGTGGAAACATTTAAACCTTGTGGACCAACCAAGAAGATATTGCCTGAGATCGCCAGTTATCAACCAAGTGAAATATTTCTATTAATGTAGCCAAAAACTTTTAGCTGGTTGAGCTTAGTACTGTGAGGTGATGTTAAAGAGCTCATAGACTGTCTTTTCTGCTTTCAAGCTGTTTGACTAACACACACACACACACACACATACACACACACACACACACACACACACACACACACACACACACACACACACAGAAAGTGAGAGAGAGAGATTAAATATTAAATCAACCATTTTATGATTCAGTTTTCTTACCTGTGAAGTAGAAGAATTTATGTTGCCCATTAAGGCATAAAGTAGTATCTCATATATAGTTAATGCTAATGTTAAGCATTATTTTGTGATGAGTTGTATACCGTTATTATGTACCTTTGTAAAAAGGACATATTGCATTGTGAATGTCTTAATTTCTCAGTTCACCCAAAAGATAACCTCTGTTTCTGATTAATCATTCTCCAACATCTATTGTCCAAACCCATGTTGATTGTGACCTATATTTCAAGATAATGAAAAGATTGAATGAGATAGAACCAGGGAGAGCGTGTGCAGCATGCTGATGGGCCAGTCAAAGAGTGTCTTTAAATTACAAAAGGCTTCCCTCATCGCCTCCTTCATATCAGGTATTATTAGCTTTCCTCTTCAAATGAGTGTGGAAGACCCCAAACGGAGAAACTACTTGTTTGAAGGCACAAAGAGGGCAAATGATTAAAATAAAAACCAAAATGAAAACCCACTTTTTTACTTTAGTGTTCTGTGGGTAAAGTTAAAGTAAAGATCTAAAACTAGATTTCAAGACTCTTTTAACTTTTCAAGAACCTCTTCTGTATAGAAGGTGAATGAAGCAGGGTAGGAATGCTGAGTTGTGAGCTGTGCATATTCATCAGGCTCTCAACCCCATCAAGGAGTCATTAACACAATTGCATATACATTCTTTAATTTCTCTAAACCTCAGTTTCTGGCTTGTAAAGGGGGTGCAATACTAATACGGTACATCTTTTGCTGTGTGGAAAGCAAGTATGTGATCTGCTCATCCAAGTACCCTGCATCCACTATAATACACAGTAATTCCAGTACCTCATATTTAACATTTTCCATTAAGCACTGTCAAGTAACTTTGAAAGCCAAGAATTACCACCTTATTTACCCATGAACAAGACAAGCAAAAGATGAACATCAGCTTTCAGAAAGCAATACTGGCAATACTGTAATGGCAATTGACATCGTCCAATTCTTTAAATCTTGGAGAGTCACATTCACTTTCAGAATTAAAGCTGGTTGCAATTTGTAGAACACAGTCTCTTCCCACATCAACTTTACCACTTATTGACCTCTGGCTCCAAATGGAAGACCAGAAAAACATTGCATTGGCTGTTCCAGTCTGGGATGAAAATAATGAGTTAAAAAAATCATTAACAGAAACTTCTCAGAGAAGGCAGACCATAGGATTAAGTTTTCAAAACTAGTAGTATTCAGTCACTACAACAAATATTGTTGTTACCTCAGACTGAATGGTGATGTCTGAGTGATGACCAAGCTAGATATACAAAGGATTCTGACCCCAGGCACATCACATGTGTGGTCACTGGCCTCTCCTTCTCAGATGAATTAGTTAAGGAATGGGTGAATGTTGATAGCTGCAATTTCTACAGCTGGCACTACTACCCTACAACTCCACCCTACAACTGTGAGTCACTGTAGGAGTCAGAGCATTTGCTGCTCCAGACTGGGATTCAAATAGTGAGGAAAAACATTCATTAACAGAAACTTCTTGGAGAAGGCAGACCACAGAATCAAGGAGCACCACATAATTATCGGTTCCTAAAAGATGCTAGGTGGAATAAGGAGCAGACCAGGTCACCTCTTAGCTAGACGACCAAGAAAAGACCAAATCGTGACGATTGGTATTGTGGTCTTATCTATTCTGGTGTCTGATGAATATTACTAGACAGAAACAAAATAGTAATAGCATGAATATAAATTTGATGTGAGGTTCAAATGAAATTTTAATATTTATTCTGTATAGATAAACAGAATCAGCACAGATCTGAATGGAAAATATATTATAACTCAAGCCAACAACTCACAAACTAATTCTATTTTTAAAATACCTATTCAATGTAGCAGAAGAAAATGAGACATCAATAGTTGGGCACCAAGGGGCTCCCTTACTGGAAAGAGTCACCTTAAAGAACATCAGTATTCTATTCCAGTGCTCAAACTCGGTTCACAGGAATCTCAGGGGAGAAAAGGAAGCCAAGATGAAGGGCTTCAGTTCTGAGTAGAGGGGTAGGGGTAGCAGGAACAGAGGAATAAGAACAGGAGAATAACAGTTACATTTTTGAGTTAATTTTCCTGTGTTTGAGTAAACAGGATAAGTTAGACTCTGGGCATGAAGATCACCAGTGACTAAGGAAGATATTTGGTAGGCACAGAAATGGGTACATTCCAAGGAAAGTGGCTTATACATGTACAACCCAACTTTTGGTCAGTTAAAAATGCCCCTGAGTGAAGACACTGGAACTCAGATTTATGCAGAAGCAAGAGGTTTATTTTTCGGCCTGTTGGAGTCGACCCTCCGTCAGTCCCTTGAGGCAAGTAACTAGAACGGGACCTGAGATGGCTATTACAAGCAGTTTTTATGCTTTTTAGGGGTACAGGTTATATCAGCAAGGTTACAGTTCAAACTTATTGGCTAAGCATATTGATTATTAAATCTATTGGCTAGCAGGCATGGGCAGACCATGACTTGCATTTATTCTCCATCTGGGACTTTTCAAAGGGTTAGGTGACTATCAGCCAGTACATTCCAAGAACTGTGGGTGGGGAATGGAACATGGCCCAGCCTTGACCTGAGATGGGTGGGTATAAGGCTGGTGAAAGCTCCTGGGGTTCTTCATTTCCCTCTTTATCTTGTGTGAGCTCCAACCATGGAGTCTTCTTTCATGCTAATAAGGCTCTTCCAGCACATATTCTTCTCCTGATCTTAGGGATTCATATTGTTGTCTTAAAACCATCAACTGCAAAGCATTTATTCTTTTTTACAAAGGGGATCAGCTTGTTAATAATGCAAGGACCAAAGGTTAGCACAAGCAGCAAAAATGAAACCGAACAAAGTGGAAATTAGGGTTGTTATACTCTGGGAGGAATTAAACCAAGATTCAAACCAACGTTGATTCTGCCCCACCCCATTTGGCTAGCCCATTCCTAACCTAACCTTAGCCATGGAATTTTTAACTCTCTCAGAATCAGCAATGTAAAAGCAACATTCTTCATAGAGGGCATCGCACAATCCTCCCTGCTTGAGGAACAGTAAATCCAACGCTCTCCTGTTCTGCAGAACCACTTCTGACAGAGAGGCCAGAGATTCCCGTAGATGGGAGATGGATGTTTCTATCCTCTCAATGTCTAAATATATGGTGGCCCCTGAGGTTCTGGTATTGGTGTCCTGTAGCACCACGAAAGGCGTACCAGCACTCACTTCAGCTGTTCAAATCCTCAAAGCAATGACACTGTGAGTAGTACCATGAAGGGTTTACTTTTTCTTCAGTAGAGGGTACCGTCCCATCTATCTAGAACCTCTCCAAAGGGGTGGCAAATAAGCCTTGGGATCAAATGGACCAGTACAGAGAAATCAGAGGATTGGTCCAGGAAGGTAGAATATACCCACCATCCATATTTGGGACGCAGGTGGCAGATGGGAGAGTCACTCGTGGCTATGATCTGTCAATATTGGTGGAGGTGCATTGATGGAACCTTATCCACACAAAGCCCTGTCCCTGAAACAGCCTGTAGGATCAGCATGGTCTTTTGTTGCCATCAGTACAGTGAGACATTGGTTAATAAAGCCGCGAAGACATTGAAGGGTATTCCTTCTTAATATGGTGGGGCCACAGCATATCAAAGCTAACAGAAATTTGGCTGCCAAATCCTGAGGGTTGTTGATATCCCTCACTCTTAGTGATTCCAGGCCACATATGGTTTCCCCTCACTGTAATTAGATCCCATGAAGAGCTAGGTCTCCAGTATGTGCTTCCCAATATTTTACAGGTACAGGTACACAGAAAAAGTGGTTGCCCCCACCCACTCACACACACTGAAGTGCCTGTTGCTGGCTTCTGCCATCTCAGGGGGGGGGGGTAATACATTAATGAGGGTTTCTCACAGGACACTCTTCAACTTTGGGTATCCACACCCTAAATCCACCCTACAAGCCCACTTCTGGGACATTGTTCAAATTGGTAAGTCCCTCATAAGATTCTTGTTAGCCTGAAAAGTCCCTCTAGGGTGGTGGGGATCGAGAGCCAGGGTTAAGGGAGTGGGGATTCCATAGAGGATCTCAAAGGGCATTAGTTAAAATGAGAGGGGGTATTTCTTGCCATAAACAATGTCATGGGAAGGAGCACCACACAGTCTGTGCCATTCTGTAAGGACAACTTGGTTAAGGTTTCCTTCAGGGTCTGACCTGTTATCTGAGTAGATGGTTTTAGGCATACCAAATCAAGGAAGTGTTTCCTCTAGTATCTTCTTCATGACCACCTGTGTGGTTTCTCTCTTGGTGAGTAGGCTTCTACTCATCCAGAAACAGTGTCTACAAAAACTAGGAGGTACTTATACCTACACTTATTTTCCTGGTCTGACTTCAGTAAAATCAACTTCTCAAAATACTCCAGGATGATTACCCCTTAGCATTTTTCCTGATGGTGCCTTAGTTGGGTTGGCATTTACCTTCACATTTAGCTTCACAATTTCTAGCTATTATGTCTGCTAGTTTTCCTAAATTTAAAATAACTGCACCTGACTCCTTGATCACCTGTTCTAGTTTTCCACTACCAAGGTGGTTAGATGTGTGAATTTGTGTCAGCAGTTTAAGGGCCTGATGTTCTGGTAGGATGATTTTTCCCTCCAGTGACTTCCACTTTTGTCCAAATAGTTAGTGGTATGTGCTTTAATCAGCTTAAGCTCATGATCAGTATACCCAGTTGGTATCCAGCTATTTCTCAGGTTTCAATCTGGGCTCTCTTCTCCTTGGGGGTGAGGGGTGGGGGGCTTGTCAAGAGGACAGTCTTTTTCTTTCATTCCTATGCTCTTTGACACCTGGTCTTCCAGGCAGTTCCCACTAGCAATGGGGTCCTCACACTTCTGGTGTCCTGGGCAATGGATTATACTCACTTTTGCCAGTTTAAACGGGGCCTGTAGTAGGACAACTCTCTCTTGCTTCTTCTTGATGATCTAGCCTTCTGAGGTTAGAAGTCCCCATTGTTGATAAAAGACCCTGTGTTTGTGAGCAGTCTTTAAGGCATACCTGCTGTACCACCGCACCCCCAGCCTTCAGTTGGCCATCAAACAAGAAGCTGCTCTGAAGTGGATCTGAGCCCATCTTGGAGAGCAAATCTCTCTTTAGCAAGGGATGGGTAAGTCAGGGATGACTATGAATGAATGGGATACCCGGCCCACACCTAGGTTCACAACTCTTCCGGTAGTCCATTTTTGTTCCAGTGGACCCAGAGACCCATGATATTTTTTTGCTAGAAAGTGGTCCCTCAGCTTGGAGGAGAATCAAGTGTTGGACCCCAGTATCCTCCAAGAGTTGAATGGGTTTCCTCTCCACTTTCAAAGTTATTCTGGGTCAGGGCGAAGTTCCAAAAACTCATCCTCCCTAGTGACTTTTTTTCACCCAGGGCTAACCCCTTCACTGTCTTGGGGTGTTTCTCCCAAGGTCTGGAATTTCCTGCCCCCAGCTATTTGGAGGAGGTGAACTCTAAGGTCCAGTGGCCCCTCTTCTTACAATATGAGCACTGGTCCTTTTCAAGGTATTTTCTGTCTCTCTTTGGTTCGGGTCTCTCTTCTCTGCTTGCCCTAACTACCATAGCCAAGATGCTCTGTAATTTCTTTCCTGTAACTTTTCTTTTTTTTTTTTAAATCTCCCTTTTATCTTCTTCCTTTCTCTTTCTCTGCTCCTTTTTATCCTCTGTCTCCCTGTTATGGTAGACTTCCTCAGAAACCTGCACTAAATTCTTCAACAATTTATCCTGTAGTTCCTCTAGTCTCTGAAGCTTTTGCCCAATATCTCTAGTAGCCTGGTCTATAAAAACCAAAATAATAGTAACTTTGTGCTCCTTGCTACTAGGGTCAGTGTATATTGGTGGAATGGCTCCCAGAACTGCTCTAGAAAGGCTAAGAGCAACTCATCTGGTCCCTGCTTAACCTCATGTACTTTGTTCAAATTGGTAGGTCCTCATGAGCACCCTTGAGACCTGCCAAGAAAGCCTGGCAGTAGACCTTTAGGTGCTCCTTACCTTTGTTGAATTAATGTTCTAATCTGTGTGGGTTAAAGGGAAGGCTAAGTCAATGACTACTGGGTTTTCTGAGAGAGTTCCCCCTGTCTGAGGGCACATTCTTTCAGGCCCTACTGAGGATCCTTTTTCTCTCCTCATGGGAAAGATGAGCCTCTTAAGATGTTATATGTTTTCCCATGTGGGCTGATGGATAAACAGGACAGTTTATCCACCAACTCTTGTGATTATCTGAGAAAAAGGGGTTGCTGAGACTTTCAGTTTATAACTCAGTTGATAAGAAATGGATAGATAGTATTGTACAACCTGATTGCTTTTATCATCCAGAGGCCCATATTCCTTCAGCGGGAGAGTCACTGTGGTATAAGTGGAGGTGGCTTTCCTGTCTGATTTCAGGTCCCCATGGTAGAGCCAGGAAGTTGGGAGTTTCTGTCCACTCCTCACACCAGGAAAGGAAAATACAATGGCTCTAGTCCCATATGGGTTGAAGATCCTGGGCCAGTGGCTGTTTCAGGGACAAGATGAAGGAGGAGGTTCTTGGACTAACCGGTCTGCTGTTGAAGGGTCTGGGAGGATTGACTTCTCCTCAGGTATAGATGTCTTCTCTCATCTTTTCTGTTTCCTGATGGCCAGAACCTACAAGGAGGGTCTTAGGGAAATAAAGGTTTTATCCAAGTGGGGGGGGGCATCTTCCACTAGATTCTTCCAGGTAACTATATAGGGCACTAGGTCTAGGTACCCAAGAGGTTCTGGCCTAAAGACTCTTTCCTCTACTGTTTTGGTCACCTGCAAGTCAAAATTTCCCAGGCTCACCCTGCTCCAAAGGTGGGCCACTTAGAGGAGCAGAGAGTAACAACCTGCCTTTTTTTTTTTTAACTTTTCTCCAGTGATTAACTAGGATGTCTAATGAGGTAGATTTGCTCTGTCTCATGTCCAAAGATAACATTAGCCGAAGTCAAAGAACATACAGTTTGTTCCTGCCACAAGTGCAGTAACCAGGTTATAGCAAGACTTGGTTAGCCTCTGCTGATACTGTATACTGCTGTTTCCAAAAGGAGCAAAATCCTCCTGACTACCTCTGGTGGTCCTGAAATGTTCTATAGACTCCCCAAGTTCACGGCATTAGGGCAAGTCTGCCCACCAAAATTAACCACACCAGGCCAAAGGCTTTCCAGCTAACACCATGGTCAGGAGCCAAAAGTGAAATTAAAAGACAAACAAGAGTAGGTTCCTGTTGCTAAGCTTAGTCTTTTCCCCTCTGATCAGTCTGGTCTGTAGTCACTTGGGGGAGGTCTCTTTAAATTCCAGATGAGCCCCCAAATGTAAGACTCCCCCACCCTCAGTCAGTAGTATTTATTTCAACCCCCACCCTCAGCCTCCGCCCCTAGAGTGAGACAAATCAATGTAAAAGTAAAAGGTTTATTTTCTGGTAAATAAGGATTGACCCTCAATTAGTCTGTTGAAGCAAATGACTAGAACACAATCCTGAATGGCTATTACAAGGAGTTTTCATACTTTTTAGGAGTACAGGTTACATCAAAAAGGTTACAGTTCAAATGTATTGGCTAAGTGTATTGACCTTTAAATCTATTGGCTAACAAGCATGGGCAGATCATGACATTCATTGATACTCTGGGAATTTTCAAAGGGTCAGGTGACTATCAGCCATTATATTCCAAGAACTGTGGGTGGAGAATGGAATTTGGCCTGGCCTTGACCTGAGGTGGGTGGGTGTAAGGCTGGCAAAAGTCCCTAGGGTACTTCATACCAATGTCTTCACATCACATACATGCTAGAAATATATTGCATTGGGAATGAAAACATGGGGTTAATACTGACATTAGGTCCTTAACTACTTCCTGGTATGGGGTAGGCTTCACCTCCAACTTTTCAAGGTCTTTACAAGACTTAAAATCACTACTGTTTATCTTAATCCTATGTCTGATTTCTTCAGGGAAAATGGCTGTTACATTGTATGAACCTCTATTTCTTCCTGTCCATTTGAAAATGTACCTATTATATCACTAGATGCTCCCAGAGTGCCTAGTACCCAGGAAGTATGCGTCATTGCATACTCATCTAATGAGAAAGAGAATTGCCTGTCTTTAACATAGTACCACAAGCCAGGAATGACATATCTGCTTCATTTTGTGTGTCAGGCTGGATCAGTCAGCCAGGGCCACTGGAATCTCAACTTAGTAGAGAGGCATGTGTTTTAGGACCCTTGGCAGTGTGGCTCTGCCCTCAGAAAAGCACCCTCTGCTGGTCACTGGCTATTACTACAATTTTGAGTATCTCTGATCACAAAGCCTTAAAATGTCTAGAAGCTGAGCTAGAGGACTATAATGTTCCAAACTCCTTGAATGATATCACATGAAGTCATGTTGACAACTAAGATCCCATATTCTTTGAAAGTAATTAGTGATATCAAACCCAAGAGTAGATTTTGTTTCAAGATGAAAAGAAGGCTAGGTAATAAAAGAAGAAATCACTCAGCCAGAACAGACTGCCCAGAGAGCCCTGAGCAACTCAATAGCTTCAGAAAGGTTAATCTCAGCTCACAAAATCCCTTAGGTTACTTAATCAATTACTTTTCTAATCATGTAGGTGTTATTAAGGGCATCCTAATTTAAGGACAAGTAGATGTATGCTATACTAAAGGTACAAATTTAAACTCAGACAGATAATAAATATATAATGTGAAGAAAATACCTATTCTAAACTAGGATCAGTTCCTGACCAATCTAGAACCCACTGCTCTGCAAACTGAAGGCGGTGATAGAAGCAGCTCACGTGCTCCACAGCAGTAGGTGTTCTGTAACTGCAAGGCTTTGGCCTTCTTGTTTCTAAGAGTCAGAAAAGAGCACTTGTCTGAAATTTGATTTGTAGTATAAACAGATGTAACTTCAAGAAGAATTAATCTCACGTGTGCAGTAAAAAAATGTTCATGAACCCACAAAATATCCAGGAAAAGTAAATAATGAGTATTTAATGTTTCTCTGTATAATTTGGCTAATTAAACAACTCTTGGGTTATAATAGTGCTTGTGTAAACATAATGATGTCTTATTTGCCACAAATTCCCTTAGTTTATTCAATTACTTTTCTAATTGTGGAGGTGTCATTAAAGCCATTCTAATTTAAGGACAAGCAGATGTATGTGCTAGTAGAGGTCCAAAACTAACCCTGGACAACTAATAAATGTATACACAGATAAAAATTTGTACTCTGAATATATTATTTAATCATAGGGTTTGGGGAAAATTAGTACATGATAATGGTGAAATTAAAGGCTTTAAGATCTATTTGATTAGTTTCTGTGAACACTGCCTATAACTTAGCTTGCCACTAAATTTATCAAGATTGTGTTACCTTTCACAGGGGGGCCAACAGCAATTTTTAAGCAAGCCTGGAGCTCAGAGTCCTAGCTAATGTTTTGTGCAGGGTAGCTTTCGGACACCTTGAAGTCTGAATCCTGTAGCTGCTAGCAAGCATCTACAAAGATTCCGAATGGCCATAAATAGCACCATTAGTTGCTTATATACACAACAAAGGTGTCTAATGGACCAATATCACACCCTTCCCCCCATAGCAGCAGGACTTATTTTACAATGGGTTATTATGCTAATAGATTGTAAAATAGTATAGGAGAATGCAGCTGTAATGTATTTACCCCTGTAGACAAGGTAGGGGGAAATGCTTTTCAGGCAATTATCATGAATTATTGCCCTATCTGCAAAACAATTACTGTAGACTCATGTGTTTCAGTTTTCCAAGTTTATTACCATTAGCACACACGGGGTGAAAATAATTGAGCAAGCCACTCAAATCCACATTTGCAAACATCACATTCTGCACAAACAAGGCTGATAGACACCAGCAGCCTTTCTTCACTCCTGCTACCCCTCTACTCTAGAAAAGACTTTTCTTCTTGACCACATTGAGTACTTTCAAGAAACAAATTGAACAAAGGCTATAATTTAGAAGGTGATTAGCTCAGAAACTTCCCCTTTACCTTCAACTGCCTGCAGCAACTTCTCTATTGCCTTCAGTGCCCCCAGCTCTCAGAGTCAGCTGTTTCTTCATGGAGTGATGTCATTCAGGCAGAGAGGCTGCAGTAAAATGGGGCAGGGGGAGAGAAGACTCAGCTCAACCACTGACTTTTTCCTTCTTCTGACTTAATCACAACATGGCAGGGGAGGATGTTTACTCTCCTTTACACATCTGGAAGGGATCTTCCAGCAAGAGAGTTCAGTATGGTCAGTCAACCCTCTGTCCTCATACATTCCAAAGGCATACACTGTGAAATAGAACTGGCTATGAGAATTTTGGCAATAGGCAAAGCTCCCCATGCTTCCTTCATAGATTCCCTTTAAAATTCCCCATCATCAGAGTGTCTCCAAGCCCTAAATCTTCAGGGCTCTGTCCACCATTAGACTTTTCTGACAAACCTCTTGGCTTTTGTCTCCACAGGGCCTTTGCATATGCAGCTTATACTGCTTATAAACCCCATTATACACTGCCCCTAACTCACCATCATCTAAACAAACTTCAGATTTCCAGTGTTCCCTAGAGTTCTCATTCCACAGTCATTCCTCACCCATTACATTTTCTGAAGATGTTACATATGGGCTCCTTTTTATATGGCTACTTTTCTAACAGCATTTTTTTTTTGCCTGAAATTCATTGGTTTTACTTGTCCTTGTACCAAAATGTCTAACATCCTCTTAGATATTTCAAGAATATTTCTGAATGGCCAATGAGCAGACATCAATGTCATGTATGAGAAATTGGGGAAGAGGGAAGAATGACTGAAATGGCGGGAATAATGATGTAGACTTCACAGAACCACTGTAGCTGTCATTGATGACATAGGAAAAATTACAGAAATGATCAATGAGGGAGAGGGGCAAGGGAGACTGGAGGGCTTCTGAAGATTGCCTAGAAACTAAACAAAACTGATCTTTACACTGTGGTGCATAGGTAGGGGCAACTACAGTATACAATATAGTATGGACCAAGAGAAGGGAACAGGGAAATTGTCAACAAGAGTGCCAACTGGCTTCAGTTTAGAGTAGAATATTAGGAACAAGAACCAGACTGAGAGGGCTTGAGAGAAAATCAGAGGCAGGAAAATGGGCCATTTGGATATGAGCAGAGAGGCAGAAAGAATTCAACACCAGGTGTGATGCTTGGTTAGGTTCATGGAGGAAGAGATGAAACTGTCTCTGCAGGGAGAGAAAGGAGGCCATGGAGAGACTGTGTGCAAGCCAGAGGCCACAGGTGCAGCAGAGACCACTGCATTCCTAAAAGCCACTGGCTTCAGAACAAGGAGGCAAGAACCCAGGCTGCCTGTCAGGAGAGTACCAGCAAAGGCAGAGAAGCTGTAGGCACTGCACAGGGCCACCAGAGGCAGGTCACAGACTGACTACGCTTGGTTTTTTCCAGAGAGTGGGAAACACAAACACTTTCTGGGAGCAGTCTGGGAGAGGCAAAGTGCAAACAGACCCTGAGGCTGAAAGCTGGCAACATCACACTCTGTACCAGATCCCAAGCTGCAGTGGGGGAGGGGGAAGCATGCTGCTTATTCAAGCCATGCAGATGAAGGCCTCCTCTGGACCACACCAGAGGAAAAGAAGGTTTAGAAGTTGCCAGAAAAGGCTGTTTTCTACAGAAGATTACTCTTGGTCATCTGCTAGTAACCCAGCTGAACATTAGTAGCGTAGCCCATAATTCATGTGTGGGGTACTGAGTGTATTTCTACACAGCCACAGTTCTCAGTGACCTGGGTGGTTAGGAAAGCCATCTGAACTTCACTGTGCACTGAACAGCACTGTCCGTCCTCAGATGGTGTCACAAGGAGCAGGAATCCTTCTAAAGCAGAGACAAGCATTCTGGAGCTGTACAGTAGTTGGCAAGTTTGGGTAAAGAAAAATTACCACCAACAATCCAAGAGTTTTCTCCAGACGTACTTTTAATGGATGATCACATTATATCCTTTCTAAAGGCACTTTTAAAACTCAATAAATGACTGCTTACCATGGAGCACAATACAATCCCTTATAAGTTAAGCTGTTCTCGTGAATCACTTGTAATTACTGGGCATTCTCAAGCCCAGGGGATGTATAACTATATTATTGTATCTCAGTGATTTTTATGAAGTCAAGACAAGGAAACAAATCACTGTAACTGAATTAATGTCCTCACCAGAACTCATAATAATCAGAGAAAACTTTAACATAAACAAAAATGTCCACTGTTAGTAAATCATCAGGTCTATTTCTAACTCTCCCTGAATTATTTGATCCCAAAAGGAATAAGTACCAGGGAATAGGGAGAGAGAAAACAGCTGAAAGGAAAAGGGAGAAAGGGGAAGAGAAAAGGTGGCAGAGGAGAAGCGACTGGAGGGGGAAAGACAGAGACAGTGGAGGGAGAAGGGAAGGAAGCTATTTCCCATGGCTGCTGCAGTAACCACAAACTAGTGTCCTAAAGCCACACAGTGTCTTCTTTTCCAGGTGTGGGGGTCTCTGGTATGAATACAAGGTGCTGAAGAGTATAATTTGTCCCATCCTGTGGGACCCGTTATTCGTGGGATCAAGGGGGACCGACCCTAGGAAGAAATGGGCAAGCAAAAAGGAGCGAGACCAAGCAGAAACGTCTCAAGGTCTGTTTTAATTTTCACAGGGTCCTAGTTTTATGCTAGCACAAACAAAGAAGGGGGTGAAGGCATGGAATACACAGACAAAGACATCCTTTTCAGTTGTTTTCTTGAGGAACCGCTAATGGCACACAAAGACAAAGCTATCTTTTTGGTTGTTTGCTAGGACATTCCATAATTAGGGTTTAGTTTGCTCTCGGAGTACCTGGTCACTATCATTTATGGAGCTCCCGAGAATAGTTTATCTTAAGTAAATGTCAGAGGCCTGGGAAGAGTTCTTGCTCTCATCAAGGGGGGGGGGGAAGAATGGGGTGAGGAGGTCATTGTGACATTATGTGGACTTCGGCTCCCAACAATGATTCTGCACAATTCAAGGGAAAGTATGCCTCTGTGCCTTTTATATTCTGGTCTAGTGGCTTACAGCCCTTTCTCCATCATAAAAAGGCCTTCTTACTTCATTCTCTTCCCTCATTAACATCCATCTGTGCTCTTCTCACCTCTGACCCTTTCATCTTACAAGAACCCTATGGTTACCCTAGACCTTACCCCAAAGTTTAGGATCACCGTCCTATTTTTTGAGATGCCAATTTGCCATCATCTTCAGAGCCCCTTTGGCCATGTTCAGTAGTAGTAGGTTCAATGGGTTCACTGATAAACATAGGCTTTTGTTTTTAGCAAATTGGAAAGGAAAAGGGCTTTCCAACTAAATGAAAAGGGCATTTCAGCTGGAACCTCTGAACCACTTTGCTAACAAATAACCTTCGAGCTTTACTGAAAGGGCTCCTAGATTCACCCTCTTCAGAACACTTAAGGAACTTGTCATCTGATTTTCTCATCCAAAGGTATGTGTCAGGGTAATAAAACCATCTTTTTTGAATACAGAGAAAAACACTGAAGGAGAAGGCTGGCCAACTTCAGTACCCATCACCACCCAAGTCACAGCAGCTGACCAAGAGCCACCTGAATCTGCCTGGCTGGACTTCTCTTGACACCACATGACAGTCTTGCTTTTATATTACACCTTTATGCCTTTCAGTCAAAACAGTCCTGTCATCTGTGCATAGCTACCCTGTGTTGGAAGAATCTTTTTGTAAGATGTTTCTCTGTCCTTCCTCACTGCCTGATCAGTGACATAAAAATATGACAGCTAATAGCTGGGCAGGAAGTGTAATTCAGGACTTCCTGGTGGAGAGAAAAAGACCATTACAAAAGATGACAAATGGGGATTCAGTTGTGGGCGGACATGAACAGGAGCAGACAGGTATCCCAGGTCATTGCAGGACATGGGCAGAATTAGTCAGGTTAGAGGTGCTAGGAGGTAGCCCAAAGTTAAAGGCCTACTCTTTCCAAATATACAAGAGGCTCCGTGTCCTTACTTACAGAGCTTGGAGATCTGTAGAAGTTAGCAACAGCCCTACACAGCAATTGCCGAGACATAGAGCGAGCCTCCTTTTCTGAAGTGAACCCACTCATAAACATTTCTCTTAGGATCAATTTTCAAAAGCAGTGTTGATAAACCCTGGTGTCTGCACAAAAGTGTTACACGATATACAAGTAAGAGCCAGAGCGGGGCCACGCAAGAGTTATGCATTAAAGCATCCTTAATACCAGGGGTGGGGAATGTGAGCCCAGGGTTCCTTTATATTTCTTCCTCAGAGTGGTTGACTGAAGGCAGTCCCTCCTCTTGGGTCTGCTCTAAGGCCATTCTCAGCAAGAACCTGCAACATAGTATACTGTGCTCTTGACACTGTTAAACAAGCTCATCTACAAAGTTCACACTTGAGAAGTGTGTAGTAGAGTTACAGTTTTAAAAAAGGCTTACAATGTTTTAAGTAAATTTACAACTTTGCACTGAGCCACATTCATGGTTATCCTGGGTTACATGTGGCCACAGAATATAAAGGTATAAAAGTTCACCTGTCTGCATCACAGGATCACCGGAAGAGCTAAGGAAGCAGTTATGCTCACAAAGTTCAGAACCATGACTCAGTCCTGACTCTAGGCAAAGGGTCACTTTCTGTTCCTGACCAGCCAGCTATCCTCTTCAAAACCTCTACAGTACAGCATAACTCTCTCACTGTGGAAAATTCCTTTGCTTCAGATGGAAGTTGTACACACAGAGGTGTACATACAGAGCACCTAGTCTGTCGGTTCGTGTTCAACACGCTACTTTCTCACTAGATCCCCTACTGTCCCTGTTACAAATTTATATAGGGATGACCTGCAAGCAAAATATTACAGTGCAAGATGAACTGTTCTAATGTTTTGAGACAGATCTGTATGAATAAGGCCTACAGAGCTTCAGAGACCAGTGAGAACAGGACTGGCAGAAAATAAGAAAGTGTGGGTCATAATAATCACAGGTCCTGGACTTGAACTACAGCAGCTCTCAAAGATGAAGATGTGATGGGGAGATAAGGCTTAGAGAAAATGTACATCAGTTTTTTGTATTTGCTGGAATGCTATCCATACCTCCCCTTTGCACACCTAGAAAGCACATTCCAGACTTAAGAGCAGAGCAGACACTCAAGGTAAATTCACATCAGCCACATTCAGAAGTATGATGTAAAGTGCCAGATGGCCAATGGATTGTTTCTAATGAACCACGACTGGGATTACAGTTGTCTCATTGGTATGGCTGGCATATTTTCTCCCTGAAGACCAGTCATAATCAAAAGGCTAATGATTGAACATGAAAGTGGATGAAGAAGAGCTATACACTGTGCATGTTTTCTGGCATGAGGCTAAAGTTGTAGAGAGCAGGTGTGCGGCAGTCCCAAGATGACGCTTGAGACTCCAGCCTAGTCTTGTGATTAGCACCTGACTTCCTCCTGCCCCCGAGATTAGCCACTCCCACCGTGAGAGCTGCACAGGCACACTCATGACGTGAGATCAGGTCAGATGACGTGGACCTATGAACTGCAGTCACGCAACATGGACTGAGGAGGTGGAGTTGAGAGAGGATAAAAGGGACTGCACTTGGGGGAAAGGGAAACAGAAAGAGAAACAGAAAGAGATACAGAAAGAGACAGAAGGATTTTTATGGGCATGCTGTAAGGTTCCTGAATAAACCACTTTGAGAAGAATGCTGTGTCATTGCTCCCTTTCTGCTGGTCGGAGACAGTAGCAACATAAAGTTGACTGACATTTGCTCTGATGAGACAGAGGCTTCAATGAAATAAACCAAAATGCTGCTTTCACTTTTCCTTGTTCATGATAATACTCCTTGCTGATGTCATATTTGCTGCTGTTCTACTGTATATTATTTAATTATATTTGCTCCATTGACTTGTTTTATTTTGAGACAGGGCCCCTCTGTGTAGCTGTGGCTTTCCAGGAACTCATATATAGATCAGGTTGGCCTCAAAACTTGTACTGCTGCCCCTGCTTCTATCAGGATGTCTGAGATCATACATGTTTTTGTGAGTGTGCCACCATGCCAAGGACAATTCTATAATGTTTTTATGTTCGTTTTGATGATATGGGAATAGGCCTAGACTTTAGAAATAGCTTTGTGTATCTTTACTCAGGATCATAACGTTCAAAAGAAACAAAGAGCACCCTGTAGTTGATGGAGATGAGGCTTGAATAGGTTTCCTTGTACCAGAGCCAAGAACAGGAATCAGACCTCACATAAGGAGTAGTAAGCAGAAGACTACACAATACGGTGATCGCTTCATGACTGCTACTCTGGTGCCCCATCTGGTCTTCCACCTGCCTTTCTTCATTAAAGTCACTGCCTTGTGCCTAGGTTACTCCCAGATGAGGGCTAAGAAGAGAGATTATTTTCCAACACCTGTTAATGCTGATAAATTTAAATAGCATCTTCCAAGTCACAGAACTAAGCCTGTAGTTCTGTTGTATGTCAGCCAATATGTGGAAAAGCCTTACTGTTGGCTACAGGAGCTGATCATGTGGTCCTGTAGCAGGTCAGCCTATATAAATGTGGGAGTTCCTCACTGTTGACAATGGAGCTGAGAATGAGGAAACAGAGATAGATTGGGGGTTGAGGGGAGGACAAAAAATGGCAATACATTCCTAATCCTTTGTGTCTTTTTGCAAACTTTAAACATACTTCAGAAATGATAGACTTCTTGTTCCCTGAAAGGTTATCCCCCATTGTCTGGGATCTGACTCGGCATATATTTTTTGGAAAGGACCAGACTCTGTGAATGTTAGGATTTGTGGACTATATCATCCGTGGTTCCCTTAGCACCTTTTCTTCTGCAGTGACAAGACATCATGAGCAAGGCAAATTATAGAAGAAAAGCTTTATTTGGGGGTTACAGTTTCAGAGAATTAGAGGCTGTGACCATAATGTCAGGGAGCATGGCAGAAGATAGCAGGCATGGTACCAAAGCAGTTGCTGAGAGCTTACATCATGATTCACAAATATGAGATAAAGAGAACTAACTGCCAATGGCATGGGCTTTTGAAACATCAAAGCCTATCCCAGTGACATACCCACTCCAACAAGGCTACAACTTTTAATCTTTCTCAAACAGCATTACCAACTGGAAACCAAGCATTTATGTAACTCACTGTAACATATGCTTTCTTGCCTGAATCCACTAGTTAGAATTCCTGATGAGAAACTTATTTGGATAATATCCTGGACTCCAGAGGGCATAGACCTATAGGTATTCCTTGCAGTGAACCTGCTCTATGAGCTATGAGTTTGTTTGCATGTGTGTCTGTGTATGTATGCATAGTCACCTGTAAATAAGTACCTAAAACAAATGCAACTTTACATGTGACTACCAAGATCTAAAGTGTTTTGATAATGTCATTTCTTCATGGTTTGTGGCTTTTTCCCCACAATCATGGATAGTGTGGGAATCACTGGAAACTCACAACTGACTTTAGCCATGGAAGCAGGTAGGCTAACAGCAGATATTCACCTCTCCCTCAGATGCTCCAAATACAATTCCTCAGTCTCATCTCTAGCTCTGTAGCAGAGCATCTGTGTCAGCCTTCCTTTCTATCCTGTCATGATGTCTAGTGGATTAGTGAAATCTTCATACTTTCTTCCCCTCCTGACACCTCATGGATTTATCACAGTTTGCAACTCCGATAGGCATTCCCTAGGAAACCATAGGCCACTTAAGATAGCTAAACAGGTAGGCAAACTGTATATCTTTACCAATCGCTTAGTCTCATTCCTAGATATGTGTCCTTTTCTCACTCTCTGCCTTAATTTCCAGAGATCTGAGCAGACCCTGGTGTAATGCTCTGCTTTGTTTCTTCCTGTGAACACCCTCAGCCCTCCACCTAGCCCATTCTCATTCCTAAATCTCAGGTCATAATAATACCTAAAAACATATTTTAGCTGCAAACCCCAGTGGCCACAACTATCAGGATCCCAGATGAATTTCCTACCAGGCAGCACACAGCTACCACACTATCCTATGAACCAGTGTGCAACAGAAACCAAGGAATAAAACACTCACTCAAGAAAGACAAAATTACATTTTTTGCACCTAGGATTACAATCTCTACCAATCTCAGATGCTTAGACATCAGAGTAAAAGCATAATTGATAACAGCCAGGACACTATGTCTTCACTCAAGCAGAGAAATCCTACTCTGCAGGTACAGAGACTTGCAACTCAGAAGCACAGGAAAGTGGCTTTTATGATGTGAGAGAAGTTCTTAAAGAGGAAATGAATGAATAAAATCTGTGAAAGCATGCAGAAAGAGGGGTGGGGGAGGAGGGGGGAGAGGAAGGGAGGGAGGAAAAAAATAAGAGGAGGAAGAAAAAGTAGAGGAGAAGAGAGAAGAAATAAAATAGTTCAAGACTTGAAAATGAAAATAAAATTTAAAAATATCCTAACCTGAGAGAAATCTTGAAATTAAGAATTTAGGAACTCAAACAGAGACCATAAAGGCAAGCTTCACCAACAGACTCTGGACTACAGGAGATGGAAGAGAGAATATTGGGCATTGAAAACATGATAAAAGAAATAGATTACTCAGCTAAGGAAGAATGTTAAGTCTAATCATCCATGGTATAAAACATCCAGAAATATAAGACACTATGAAAAGGACAAATCTAAAAAGAATAAGATTGAGGAAGAAGAAAAAAGCCTTGTCAAAAGTACAGAAAATATTTTCAATAAAATAACAAGGAAATTTTTTCCTAATATAAAGAAAGAGATGTCTTTCATTTATTAATAATTCTATTCATTTCTATCGAAAATGCTGCCTCCTCTCAGTCCTCTCAGTTCTTCACCTGTCTCCCATCTCCCACTTCCTTTGCTTTTGAGAGGGTTGTCCCCACTGAATATCTCCCCACCATGGGGCCTCAAGTCTCTACAGCATTAGGCATATCCTCTCCCATCAAGGCCAGACAAGGCATCCCTCTGTTACATGCAGGGGCCTCAGAACAGCCCTTGTGTGGTCTTTGGTTGGTGGCTCAGTCTCTGGGAGCTCCCAGACATCCAGGTTAGTTGGCACTGTTTGCCTTCCTTTGGAGTTGCCATTTCCTTCTTTTCCTTCCATTTGTTCCCTAACTTTTCCATGGAGGTCCCTCCAATACTTGGCTGTGGGTACATGCATCTATCTAAGTCAGCTGCTGAGTAGAACCTCACAGAGGACAGACATTCTAGGCTCCTGTCTACAAGCATAACATAGCATCAGAAATAGGGTCAGAGAGAGACTGGTGCCCACTCATGGAACAATCCTAGGTTGGGCCAGTCACTGGTGGGCCATTCCTTCAGTCTCTGCTCCACTGTCTTGCATTTATTTTAAACAGAAGCAATTTTGGTTTGAAAGTTTCATAGGTGGGTTGGTGTCCCCATTCCTCCACTGGGAGCCTTATCTAGATATTGGAGACGGTCTCTACAGATTCCACATCCCCACAGTTGGGCACTTAAGCTAAGGTCACTGCATTTAAGTCCTCACAGCTTCCCCTATTTTAGGTTTCTGAGACTTCAGAAATAGGGATTTAACCCCACCTTCCATGCCCGATATCTCCGTATTTGCATTTATTCTTCTGGCCCTCTGGGTCTCTTTACTGTTTCTCCCCATACCTGATTCCTTCTCCTTTCTCCCACACAGATCTTCCCTTCCTCTATCTTCCATGACTATTTTGTTCCCCCTTTTAGTGGGATTTAAGCATCCAAACTTGGGCCTTCTTGTTCAGCTTCTATAGGTCTGTAAAGTGCATGATGGGTGTTCTGTAGTTTTGGCTAATATCCACTTACCAGCAAGTACATGCCATGCATCGCTTCACTCAGAATGATATTTTCTAGTTCCATTTACTTGCCTGCAAAATTCAGGATATTTTTATCTTTAATAGCTGAATAGTACTCCACTGTGTAAATGAACTCCATTCTCTGTATTTATTCTTCAAATGAGGGACATCTGGTTGCATCCAGTTTCTAACTATTATGAATAAGTCTCTATTAATATAATGAAATACATGTCCTTGTTGTGCGGTGGAGAATCTCTTGGGTAAATGCCTAGGAACAGTATAACTGAGTCTTCAGGTAGGCTTACTTTAATTTTTTTTTTCAGAGAAACAACCTGATTGATTTCCAGAGTTGTTGTATAAATTTGCACTACCACCAGCAACACAGGAGTGTTCCCCTTTCTGCACATCCTTGTGCTTTTGTTTTCTGGGTTTCTTTTTTTTTGTTTGTTTGTTTTGTTTTGTTTTGTTTTTTATCTTAGCCATTCTGATTGATGTAAGGTGGAATCTCAGAGTTGATTTAATTTGCTTTTCCCTGATGACAAAGGATATTGAACATTCTCTTAAGCCCTTTCGAGCCATTCAAGATTCCTCTGTTGAGAATTCTGTTTAGCTCTGTACTCCATTTTCAATTGGATTATTTGGTTCTCTGGAATCTAACTCTTGAGTTCTTTATGTATGTTGAATATTAGCCATCTGTCAGATGAAGAATGAGGATCTTTTCCCAATCTGTAGGCTGCCATTTTGTCCTATTGACAGTATTCTTTGCCTTAAAGAAGCTATTCAGTTTTAAGAGGTTCCATTTATCGGTTGTTGATCTTAGAGCCTGAGCTATTGTTCTGTTGAGGAAATTTTCTCCTGTGCCAGTGCTTACAATGCTATTTCTCACTTTTACTTCTATTAGATTTAGTGTATTAAGTTTTATGTTGAGGACCTAGAGCCATTTGAACTTGAGCTTTGTGCAGAATAATAAGTCTGATTCAAGTTGCATTCTTCTACATGCAGACATTTGTTGAAGACATTTTCTTTTTTTTTTTTTTTTTTCCACTGCATAGTTTTGGCTTTTTTTTTTTTTTTTTTTTTTTTTTTTTTTTTTTAAAGAATCAAATGTCTATAGGTATGTGGGTATATTTCTGAGTCATTAATTCTATTCCATTTATTGAACTGTGTTTCTGTACCTTATACCATGTACCATTTTACTGTCATTTTTTGTAATACAGCTTGAGATTGAGCATAGTGATACCTCCAGAAGTTTTTTTGTTGCACAGGTTTTAGCTATCTTATTTTGTTTGTTTGTTTGTTTTGTCTTTTCATATGAAGAAAAGAATTGGTATTTAAAGGTATGTAAAAATTGTGTTAGAATTTTGAGGAGACTTATATTAAATCTGTATGTTACTTTTGGTAAGATGGACATTTACACAATGTTAATTTTACCTATTCATGATCATGGGAGTTCCATTATCTTGCATCCTCCACAATTTCTTTCTTCAGAGGCTTAAAATTCTCATCATACACATCTTTCACTGGCTTGGTTAGTGTTACACTAAGATATTTTATATTATTTGTGGTGATTGTCAAGGGTGTTGTTTCTATAATTTCATTTTTAGCCTATTAATCAGGTGTATAAAGGAAGGCTACTGATTTTTTAAATTATTCTTATATTCAGCCACTTTGCTGAGGATGTTTATCAATTATAAGAGCCATCTTGTAGAATTTGGGGGTTCCAGTTTTTATCCACTTTATCTTCTTATGCTATCTTATTGCTCTACTTATAACATCAAATCCTAAATTGAATAGATAAGCAGAAAGTCAGCAGAGACTAATTATCCCTAATTTTAGTGGCGATGCTCCAACTTTTTTTCCATTTAATTTGATGTTGGCTATTGGGTTGCTGTATATTGCTTCGAATATGTATAGGTGTGTGCCTTGAATTCTTGATCTCTCCAGGATTTTAACATGCATGAATGTTGGATTTTGTCAAAGGCCCTTCAGCAGCTAATGAGATGTTTATGTGACTTTTTTTGAGTTTGTTTATACAATAAATTACATTGATGGATTTTTTATATTGTACCATCCCTGCTTCCTTGAAGCCTACTTGTTCATGGTGAATGGTGTAGTTGGTGTGGTTTTGAAATTAGTTTGTAAGAATTTTATTGAATATTTTTCTATTGGTGTTAATAAGTGGAATGTCTGAAGTTCTCTTTTTTGATTGAATCTTTGTGTGGTTCAGGTATCTGGGTAAGTGTGGC